>NW_027507686.1:88253685-88502812 GCF_037356315.1 Lithobates pipiens
CACCCCCTCTCTCTCTCTCATCCCCCTCTCTCTCTCTCATCCCCCCCTCTCTCTCTCTCATCCCCCTCTCTCTCTCTCATCCCCCTCTCTCTCTCTCATCCCCCTCTCTCTCTCTCATCCCCCTCTCTCTCTCTCATCCCCTCTCTCTCACTCATCCCCCTCTCTCTCTCTCTCATCCCCCCCCTCTCTCTCTCATCCCCTCTCTCTCATCCCCCTCTCTCTCTCTCCTCCCCCCTCTCTCTCTCTCATCCCCTCTCTCTCTCTCTCTCTCATCCTCTCTCTCTCTCTCTCTCTCTCTCTCTCATCCCCTCTCTCTCTCTCATCCCCTCTCTCTCTCATCCCCTCTCTCTCTCATCCCCTCTCTCTCATCCCCCTCTCTCTCTCTCATCCCCCTCTCTCTCTCTCATCCCCTCTCTCTCTCTCATCCCCCTCCTCTCTCTCCATCCCCTCTCTCTCTCTCATCCCCCTCTCTCTCTCTCATCCCCCTCTCTCTCTCTCATCCATCTCTCTCTCTCTCTCATCCATCTCTCTCTCTCTCTCATCCTCTCTCTCTCTCCATCACCATCTCTCTCTCTCTCACCCCCCCTCTCTCTCACCCCCCCTCTCTCTCACCCCCCTCTCTCACCCCCCCCTCTCTCTCACCCCCCCTCTCTCTCACCCCCCCTCTCTCTCACCCCCCTCTCTCACCCCCCTCTCTCTCACCCCCCTCTCTCTCACCCCCCCTCTCTCTCTCATCCCCTCTCTCTCATCCCCCCTCTCTCTCTCATCTCTCTCTCTCTCATCCCCTCTCTCTCTCTCTCATCCCCTCTCTCTCTCTCTCATCCCCTCTCTCTCTCTCTCATCCCCTCTCTCTCTCTCTCATTCCCTCTCTCTCTCATCCCCCTCTCTCATCCCCCTCTCTCTCTCTCATCCATCTCTCTCTCTCTCATCCATCTCTCTCTCTCTCTCTCTCTCTCATCCCCCCTCTCTCTCTCTCTCATCCATCTCTCTCTATCTCTCATCCATCTCTCTCTCACCCCCCCTCTCTCTCACCCCCCCTCTCTCTCACCCCCCCTCTCTCTCACCCCCCCTCTCTCTCACCCCCCTCTCTCTCTCTCACCCCCCCTCTCTCTCATCCCCCTCTCTCTCTCACCCCCCCTCTCTCTCTCTCTCACCCCCCCTCTCTCTCTCACCCCCCCTCTCTCTCTCATCCCCCCTCTCTCTCATCCCTCTCTCTCTCTCACCCCCCCTCTCTCTCTCACCCCCCCCTCTCTCTCTCTCACCCCCCCCCCTCTCTCTCTCTCACCCCCTCTCTCACCCCCCCCCCCTCTCTCTCTCTCATCCCCCTCTCTCTCTCTCTCATCCCCCTCTCTCTCTCTCTCATCCATCTCTCTCTATCTCTCATCCATCTCTCTCTCACCCCCCCTCTCTCTCACCCCCCTCTCTCTCACCCCCCTCTCTCTCACCCCCCTCTCTCTCTCTCACCCCCCCTCTCTCTCTCTCACCCCCCCTCTCTCTCATCCCCCTCTCTCTCTCACCCCCCCTCTCTCTCTCTCTCACCCCCCCTCTCTCTCTCACCCCCCCCCCCTCTCTCTCTCTCTCACCCCCCTCTCTCTCTCACACCCCCCTCTCTCTCACCCCCCTCTCTCTCTCTCTCTGACCCCCCCCCCCCCCTCTCTCACTCTCTCTCTGCCTCACCCCCCCTCTCTGTCTCACCCCCCCCTCTCTCCCTCATCCCTCCTGCTATTTTTTTTTTTTTTAGAAGACATTCAATACAAAAAGAAAATCATTTAAAGTACTGCTTAGGCACACTTAACATAGATGTCTTCTGTAAAATAGATTTATTTTTATTTTTTATTCAGGTTCACTCAATATTCTATTTGCCTCAGACCAGCTGCCCAGACCATTGTATCACCCTGGTCTAAAAGGTAACCATGTTCTCATGGTGGTTTGTAGAGGGCACCTATCAACTGTTAAGTGTTTACCTGTGCTGTCTGTGTTGGTTTTGAAGTATGTTTTATATACAATATATATATATATATAATATATATATATATATATATATATATATATATATATATATAAAATACAGTATATTCTTATACAAAGTTGTCTTCCCCTCTTTTCAGTGTACAGGGTTTACAGACTCCCGGTTAACTAGGTCTCTCTAGCTCACAATGGAAGTCATAATTCTTCACTCAAGGAAATTCTGTTCTCCACGCTCCCTTCAAAATCACCTCCTCAACTCCCCCTTATGTACACACAGAATGCTTTTTACTTTTATCTTTCGTCTATAGTTTATAAAGAGCACACAAAGTGACACTTTATAAATAGCCCAATGCATTCTTAGCCCATAAAAAAGAATATTCGGAATGACTCTTTTATTGTTTCAGGCTGCAGTGAAAGAGCTGCTGTTCTCCTTTATGATATCATTTATTTATCAGGCTTGTCAAGTAGGAGTCTTTTTCATCTTCTCTGGAAGTGCCTGTTACCATCACCACCTTCCATTTATTTATTATTTACTGTTATTAGTGAGCAAGATATGGTGCCCTGCATTAACTAGTGGATGCCCTTGGGCATAGGAAGGCAGTATGCCCTCATAGCTTTAACTAGGTGAAAGTTTGCTCTTATGGCAGAATTGCTTTATATATGCAGGCTTGTTTTTCCATAAATAAAATAAATATAACAATGTTCTCTCCCCTGAGAAAACATCAGCCCCTAGCCTGATATTTGATAGATGTTTTTTCTAAATTCAAGTGGCTAATGTAAAGCTGTTTTTAATGTTCTATATTCCAATGCTTAATACACCTTTGCTATAATTCCTTGTTACACCCAAGGCTAAACATTCCGTTTTGAGTTGAGTTTGTGTTTTTTGTTTGTTTTGTTTTTTATTATTCCTTATACCTTTCTGCAGATCCTTAGAAACTTGTGTTCTATTTTATATTTAGCTAGATCATTCCAGTTTGTGTTTTACTTTACTCATCAAAATTGCATGCAATGAGCAAATTGGACCATGCTTTATTGGGGTTATTTTTATATAATAAAAGATCCAGCGCTATCATTGTAAACAGTAATTATAGCTTTAATATTGAATATCTTTAATTTGACTCCAAATAATAAAACCATCTGATCCAAAAATATAGCAAAGCAAAATTTCATGCCATTAAAGATCAAAGTATCAGTCTGGAAGACATGTAATGAGTTTCTATATGGAGTAGATGGTCACAAAATCCAGTTAGAAGTGCGATCAATCCATATACTCTTAAGCAAGGTGACCCTTTTATGGTGAGTAGATAAGTAGAAAGATCCTCCACCAACACCGCTACTTTAATTATGCAAACTCTTACCAGATGAATTTGGCTGCCTCACGTAGCAGTCAATCAGAGCAGTATACCACATTCATCCCGAAGCTAGTAGCCTCTATGATCATATACAGCAGAGCTTGTACAGTATAACTCTCCAGATCACCATATAACCAACAAAAGAAAGAACAGCCTCCTCATGGTATATTACGTTTCAAAATCAGCCAACTGTATTGCACGTGCATTAAGAAGATCGGTAAACAACATAAAACAAATCAACAAGGTAGTCAACCAAAAATATGGTGACAGTCCATGCAGGGACACGGCTTAAAAGTGACACTATGCTGTATTTATATTGCCCGGAAGGGCAATAAACTCACCCTAAAATGATCACCTTGCATACAAGTATATGGATTGATAGCGCTTCCAACTGGATTTTGTGACCATCTACTCCATATAGAGACTCATTACATGTATTCCAGCATAATACTTTGATCTTCAATGGGATGAAATTTTACTTTGCTATATTTTTGGATAAGATCGTTTTATTATTTAGAGTCATATTATAAATATAATTACTGTGTACAGTGATATAGCGCTGAATATTTTATAATATATGATCTTATGATTTTTAAGGGTTAATTCCCAAGAGCTGTTGGGAACGTAAGGATTTTTAATGTTCACTTATTCGTTTTTTTTTTTGCCTTCCTCTTGATCAACTGTGTCTATAGGTTTGTGTCTAATGAAGGTTTTTCCTTTTGTTGGCTGAAATAGATGAAGTTTTATATCCTAATTATGTATGCATCCTTTTTCATGTACAAGTTCTAAAGTTTGGGTTTGCTGCAACCATGGGTTCACAGTGAATTTGATGGTTTCAAAAGTCACTGCACCAGCAAATTTATATGGAAATTTGCCAGTCCAAATTCTTTGTAACCATAGTTCACTCTCTGATTTATCTATGATAAGGAAGACTTTGGAAGTACTGCTGACAAAATGCATAATATGAGATTAGTGTAGACCTTTTAGGCACTGTCAAGTCTATTACAGTAGATGTAAACAAATACTGAATGTAATATTGATGGCAAACAGCTGTGTATCTCTGAGAATTGGGGGGTGGGGAAAGGTTTTTATCTTTTTCATCCTTTGTTACATTTTAATGCTGCCAATGTCCTGCAGCCTATCCCTATGAACTACAGCGATAACAGGCTGCATGTGTATTTTCAGTGCTTTTTTTTTTATGGTAACAACAGTTGAATATGCATGGGCCTGGACAGTGTGTGTCAGTACAGCAGCAACTAATTTTTGCATGTGACAGGGTGGTTTACAGGCAGGGGATTGTAGGAAACAGGACAGAGAATTTTTAACCTATAACACAAAGGGTCCAAACAAGGACCTTTTTATATCTGCATCACCAGCTGTTATTTTCATGAAAGTTGCCAAACCAAAATAAAAATAAACCCTCCAAGGGACATTATCATGTTAAGTTTTACATAGGATTAAAGTGGTTCTATATCTAAAAAAAAAAAAAAAAGAGTATAAAATATAGAGATATTTCAAATGCAATACAAAAAATGAAAAAATAAAAATAAAAACAGAAATAAGGCCTCGTTTTCACACAAAGCATATTTCGGCCTGAGAGTCACAGGTGTGTGCATACAACTGTAGGCAGCAGCCTGTACATATCAGTGATACGATGACCGATACAACGGCTGTACAAATCTAACTGCACATCCTAGATGCAAAATGGGTCACTCATATACCCCTATATGCTCGGAACCACTCGAATATGTAACCAGCTGTGTGGCTTCTGTCAACCTGAAATTGATTTGTACAGATGGCTGTATGCAAACACCTGAGATCATGGACAAAGTAATATGCCTCTTCTTCATGCTGTACAGCCCTTTTGACCTCCCTCCACCCTTTCACACACACACACACACACACACACACACACACACACACACACACACACACACACACACACACAGGCATGCATTCAAATTTTAACCAAATTTGGTATAACATACATATGTGCCCTAGAAACCTAGTGGTAATGCATGTTCCATGTGTTGGTGAGCTGCAGTGCCGCAACACATGAAGGGTCCATTCACAGTCTGTGAGCATGTATTATGGTGTGCATAACCAGTGTGTGCTAATATGCCTGTTCACTACTGCTGCAGTGCATTGTTACAATGATTTGCAGTGCTTGAATTTGTGTAGCACTTACCCCCACAGAAGATGAAGGTGGGTCCTCTGTTCTGCCACAACTCTCAACGCCTCAATCCCAGCTGACACACTTTGTCACAGACTAAACGCTGTTTACACCTATGTGACTTAAGAGTTAGTAAACTACCACTCTATAATGATGCACAGTAATTAGGCCACAAGCAACTTGCTGATAGCAAAATTTAATGTATTATGGCAATGCCAACAAACAAGCTTAAATAATTAAACAGGTCATTACTTGTAATAGGTTGATGGTCAATGACCCGTTAACTTGCAGTTAAAAGTACTGCAGCAAGGTTAAATTGAACTAGAACAGGTACAGTTTGACTCTGTAGAATGGCATCAACTAATTCAGTAGAATGAAAGGGTCCTTGTGTGCACCCTATGCATGCAACCCCAATGTTGGGTGGACAAATGCATTTCTAACGTATGGGGTACCCCTGAAGATAGCTAAAAGTACCTGGTGGCTGATATTCAAAGTTGGCCAGCTTTGGGGGGGGGATCCTTTTCTTAGGTGGTGAACATAAGCTGTCTCTTTAAGAGGGTGGGGAAGAGTGGCAGATGGGCTGCTAAGTAGGAGCAGTCTCTAAGTACATCTTTTGGGAAAAATAAATGCACATATTTTTGCAGGGGGAAAAAAACATTTTTGCAATCACTTGCAACCTCCCGAAACCACGCCCTCGCCATGTTTTACATGTTTTTAATTACTAAGTCTTGCTGAGGGTGAAACATGTTTGGGAGCATGGCTTTGAGTGACAGTGAATGATGTCCTGCCATTATTATTATACAGGTTTTATATAGTGCCAGACAGTTTGCTCAGCGCTTAACAAAATAAAGGCAGACATTACAATTACATTACATTTTGGTACAAGAGTAATCAGAGGGCCCTGCTTATTAGAGCTTACAATCTAAAAAGGAAGGATCAATTGATACAAAAGGTAATAGCCATTGCAGTAAACATTACCTGGAGTTGAATTGAATGTCTTCTTTGTGTGGCCTGTTATTTTGATTGTGGATTTCACTGGAGAAAGAGCAGGCTTCGGGGTCTTGGCACCCGCTTGACTGCAGTGAATTGAGGATACAGGTTGGCCTGTGAGCAGTGAAAGGGGTTGGATTTGTCCAACTGTTATTTGAAGCGTTTATGTATTTCTAAGTGGCCCATGAATTTTTGCTTTATTAATTGAAGCATTTCTCCAATGGCAATGCCCAGCTCTCCATGTCATTTTTGATTGTCCCACATAGACCTCAATGGGATTGTCTGTAAAGTTCAGATTTAATTCATTTCAACCTGGATTCACCTAGTCTCACTGAATCAAATCTAGGCGGTTTGGCTCATCCACAAAGTTTTTTGCAAAGCTTCTAGTGCAAGAGTCCAAAGCCAAGGCTGAGGATTTCAGTCCCAACAGTCCTCAGCAGTGCGAGACAGGGAAGGAAATATGAGTCCTAGCAGGATACAACAGGGGAAGAGCTAGTCCCAGTGATTCTTAGCATTATACAGTACATCGCGGAAGGCACCAAGAGTCACATCAATCATGAAGCTAAATATTCTGGCCTAATGGCATTTCCAGTAGCAGCAGGGCTGTTCCATTAAATGCACAGACAGAGCAATGCACACTGCAGCTTGAGACTGGTCTATTGGTCATGGAGAAGAATGCTTGCTTAGGCTTCTTTTGTCCTGAGAGGTGCAGGAACAAGGGGGAAGGCTGCAGCGGTAAGAACAAGGCTGTTCACTTGGTAATGGGCAGCTATCTTGGTGCCTATGTTCTGAGCACCTTGCTGAGAGAATTGCAGCAGGGATTCCTATGATATGCAAGCTCCAGTAGACAGTGATTGCACATTTAGGGACATAACAGAGGACTGTAGGGATCTGTTTTTACACTACTAACTGCACACCACTAAGTGTGTAGCCATTGAAGTGGCAAGCTGTTTGCTTGATCTGATAGCAGTATACATATAGCAGGAGATTTTGCACAGACGGGCTTTTGCTTTGCAAGCCATATTCCAGATGTAAGCAAAGGATGTACGGTAGCTTGGGGAAGGCAAGAAGATGGACATCCAGTTAACCAAAGGATATTGGAGAGCAGTAAGATAATCTTAGGCTGCAAGGAGTCCCTTTCTTCCCATTCCTGATTGACATGTGGCAGCAGGACAGAATTATGTGTCTTTTATAGTTTGTGTAGATGTGTTGAATGGTGTCAGGATGCAGGGGATTGTCTGTGGGACCCTTTTGGTGAAGAAGAGGGATTTCTAGGGTAAATGTGGATGTTCTCAACTAGATTCCTGATACTTTTTGGTTGTTCTTATTAGAGGTCGACCGATATATGGGCCGGCCGATATATCGGCCGATATTTGCCGTTTTTTAAATAATCGTCATCGGCCGATTGTGTTGATAAAAAGCCGATTCTACAGCGGGACTTTGAAATGACTTCTGTATAGAAGTCAGTGTGAGTTGCCTGAGTCGTCATAGCAACACTTTCCTCCTCTCTGGGCAGACTGCCAAGAAAAGAACTAAATGATACAATGTTTACACTTCTGAATGAATGAAGTCATCTCTGTGTAGAAGTTCTCAGTTTAACCATTTAAAGACTAAATCTTTTCTGACACTTGTTGCTTACAAGTAAAAATCCTGTATTTTCTGCCAGAAAATCACTTAGACCCCCCAAAAATTATATATATTTTTTTAGCAGAGATCCTAGGGAATAAAATAGCGGTTGTTGCAATATTTTATGTCACACGGCATTTGCACAGAGGTCTTTCAAATGCATTTTTTTGGGAAAAAAATACACCATTTAAAAAATAAAAATAAAATAAAAACAGTAAAGTTAGCCCATTTTTTTTTTTTTTTTGTCCAAAAGTTTTGACTACCCGTTTTTATTTAATATATAGGTTTTTTTTTTTTTTAATCTAGATCATACATACAAGTAAACTGATTGGAGGTTTGTTTTGTTTAATAAATGTTTAAAGTGGGAGTCCGCCGGGACTCCGCGTTTTTTTTTTTTTTTTTAAAGCCAGCAGCTACAAATACTGCAGGTGCTGACTTTTAAAATAGTGACACTTACCTGTCCAGCGCGCCCGCGATGTCGGCACCCGAAGCCGATCTCTAGATCGACACTCGAGTGCTGCCGCCGCCATCTTGGGTATGGGAATCAGGAAATGGAGCCTTTCGGCTTCATTTCCCGGTTCTCTACTGCGCATGCGCGAGCCGCGCTGCGCAATGAGGACGGTCCCCGCTGCCTCTGGGATCTGTGTGTTTCCCAGCAGGCAGCGGGGCACTTGCGGAAGGGGGCGGGCACTTGCGGAAAGGGGCGTAATGTACGCCCCTTTCCGCAGAGAGCTAGCCCGGAAGTGGGTGCAGTTACCTGGATTATCCAGGTAACTGCACCCCCCTCCCCCCTGAAAGGTGCCAATTGTGGCGCCGGAGGGGGGGAGGAATCCGATGAGCGGAAGGTCCATTTTAGGGTGGACCTCCGCTTTAAGTGTAAGAAATTTTCTGTATCACTTATGAAGGCTGCTTTCACACCGGAGCGGGCAGACGTTGATGGTAAAACGCAAGTTTTAGCGGCTCTTTACCATCATTTTAGCGGTGCTATTTGGCTGCTAGTGGGGCACATATAACCCAGCTAGCGGCCAAGGAAGAGGTTAAATGCGCCCATGAAGCACCGCTGCCAAATCGCATTGCATGCGCTTCGGCAGTGGTGCCCATTCATATCAAGGCAGGAGTGGTGGAGGAGCGGTATACACCACTCCAAACGTGCTGCTTGCAGGACTTTTTTTTAAGATCCTGCCAGCGCATCGCCTCAGTGTGAAAGCACTCTGTCTTTCACACAGACTGCAGGGGAGCCATTTTGCAGGCACTTTACAGGCGCTATTTTTAGCCCAAAAGCGCCTTAAAAAACGCCCCAGTGGGAAAGGTGTGTTAGATCAAGGGGGATTAAAAATAAATAAATAAAATAAAATCGGCCTAACATATCGGCCCAAAAAAATCGGCATCATATATCGGCTATCGGCCGCCATTATTTCTAAATATCGGCATCGGCATCGGCCAGAGAAAAACCCATATCGGTCGACCTCTAGTTCTTATACTAACATAGAAGTCAGGGAACTGCAGCTCCAGCCGGCTGCAAACTCCTACTTGTAGCTGCCTTTAGATATGGAGGATGGTACTCGGGGCTTTTTTTCTCAGAAAAAATAAATAAAATACATGTCTGCCAGTAAATACTTTATACAACCCACTTCCTGTTTCTTGTCTGGTAAAAAGCCTAGACTTATGGCATCATGCACAGTGCTTTCTCTCACTCTCATGTGAGTTTGCCAGAAAGGGAGGGGGGTGAGTCATAAGAAGGCCGATGAGAGCTGCAGAGCTGGAGGTGTGCCTCCGTGTGTGAACAGCCAGCAGCTTCAGCTTCCCCACAGTTAAAATGGTTCCAGCCAGACTCAGTGGAGGGAGATTTCTGCAGCATATTTGACAAGTACAGAATTACAGTATTTATAAAATAATATGCAACGTGGTTGGAGGGAAGCTTCAGAATGGCAAAGATGTTTTTATTACAAACTATGTGGGCAGACTGCAGTTCCTCTTTAAAATCACACCACTCCGCACTAAACTTACACAGGGCGCTTTTTTTTTGAACCGCACCAAAATGGCATAACATGTGAACAGCCTTCATAGGAAGATTTTTATTTTCACTTGATCTGCACATCTATGCATTCAGGTTTGCATATGTGTAAATTGGGACTTACAGTATGGGAACTGTGTGTGAACGTAATGGTCAGCAGATGCTATTTTGCAGGCAAATTTCAAAGCAACCTTTTTACTAATAAAAGTATTTAAGTCATTTGCGCTACTGGGAGTAGGCCAAATAGGTCAATATATAAATCTAAAAATAAGTGATGGGGTCACAGGTGCTGCAAAATATAACCGTGTTTCACTTGTTTGGTGTTAATTTTTTAACCTTTTTACTAAAATGTGAATAAAAACCAAAACTCACCTTTTAAAAGAAGGAAATTAGCTGAACACAACTATTACCTGTTGGGGGGGTCTGTTTATGGAATTCTCTCCCCATATTTCCTCCTGGTCAGAGCAACCACTGAATTTGCATGTTAGTTTACTGACAATCATAAAGACCCCATTCTCTGTTAACTTCACAACAAGCCAGTATCTTTTGGGATACAGTACTTGTACCTGTTTTTACAACACAAAGCCTGTGTAGTAACCCTTTGTAAGGCAATCGTGCTCATTGCTAATTTTATCTTGCCAAGTTCATTTTAAGTAACATAACATCCATGCTGACAGCTATAAAGATTAGATAATTAGATATGAGTTGTCATCTAATTCTAATAATTTATCCTTATATGTACAGAGAAAAAACTGGTTCAGAATTAGAGATAGGAAAATGAGTTTAAATACTGGTCTTTATGCTAAATGAAACAATTTCCTTTTCCATTTGCATAGTTGCTATTCTTTACACCCACTCTGAGCATTACAGACTGTAATGTCAGCCTTGCTCTGTCATTAGTCTAATGACTTCATTAGACATTTTATCTTTAAGCTTTCCAGAGAAGGCATGCTCCAGTGATCCCACTCTTATAAACATCCATATCACCCACTATCTTGCCAAGGGCTCTGTATGGACATTGTGCTTTTGACCTTTCATAGCAGTAAATAGAAATGAAAGGTTTAGATGCTTAGAGGCACTCTTGAACTTTTATTAATTTATCAAAACTAGAGTAGACAGAATGTGGGACAACTGTGCATGGCAACCAATCAGCTTGTTCAGTTAAGCTTTGAAAATTAAAAATAAAAACTGATTGGTTGCCATGCACAGCTGCTCCGGATTCTGATTGCTCTAGTTTTGGTAAATTCCTTGCACTGTGCTGTGGTTGGTAACAGGGTGAGAATATGTAGATGTATACCATACATCACCCATGCATTCCATGAACAAAATGCAATATTATAGTGGGCTCTGGGATAACCTGAATATATAAAGCTGTCTTGAATGCTCCCTATTTTTTTTCTTTTTTTTTTCTTTACAGGAAACTATAATGGAAATTTTACAAATTTTTCATTTTTACAAATCCTAATGAGAAAATTTTGATTTTAATAAAAAAAAACAAAAAAAAAAACACAGCACTATCTTTTATGCTTTCTGTTTGACTTTGGTACTCTTAATAGTTTATAATTTATTTGTGCTAGAAGAGTAGGAGGGATGTATTCCCTGTAGACTTGTATGTAAAGCATAACTGCAAAAAGAAGATGGCATGTAGTTCGTTACATTCAACCAGACTGATAGGTCTAGTACCTGTTTCTCTTTAACGCTTACTGTGTTTTCTCACTATCTTCTACACCTTGTGGTGACATACAAGCTGGCAGGAGAAACCACTTTGTTCCATTTTGAAAGTGCACCACTCCTTCTCCCACCAATGTTTGACCATGCTGCTCACAAATAGATAATTGTCTAATGAGGTCTAAGTGACAGCAAGAAGGGTGCATGTGCTGGAGATCAGCTCTGTAATTCACAGGAACAAAAGCTGCCAGTTAGATTCTCTCCCAAGAATAGCAGATGAGCAATCCTCTGGGAGGAGCGACATGCTGATGTCACCGCAATGTTTCACGTTCCGTTTGCACGGCGTGTTCGTACTACTTGCCGGCCGGCTTATCCTGTTTTTATGGAACCTTTTTTCAGTCTGTTTATTATACAGACCTTTTTACAATTAAACGCCACCTGGTTTTACTGATAGCATCATTTTTTTTAATCTCTCTCTATGGGCATAACCTTACCATTAAGGACATGTTGATGGTCGTTCGTGGTGACTGCTGATATCCACTCCAACTGCAGGAATGCTTATCTCGTCAGCCACTGTAGATGTCTGGAGGTTTAAAAGCCCTGGCTGGATATGAGCCACAAGCTTTGACAGCTTGTCCAGCTGGACAAGTTGATGGTCATTCATGGTGACTGCTGATATCCACTCCAACTGCAGGAACACTTGGCTCGTCAGCCACTGGAGATGTCTGGAGGTTTAAAGGCCCTGGCTGGGTATGAGCCACAAGCTTTGACAGCTTGTCCAGCTGGTAAGCCTTCAATTCATTTGGTGGTGGATTCACATTTCCATTTGATTATAGAAGACTTCTCACTGGGTGTCCTCAATATTCATTCCCCTTAGTTTATCCCATTGACTTTTTATTTTGGTCATTGCCACAGTCTTTTACCTTTGCTTTTATATGCAATTTATTCATTTTTGGTTTAATATTTGTTCACTTATCAGTTTTGATGCACTATCTATGTTATTCACATTACATTGGTAGTTTCTTATTTTTCAACTAAGTTGGTCATGCCATCAGATTGGAACTAACTCGGTTTGCTCCTTAGATTTCCTTCTTGGTTTATTTTTTGGTGATCATTTTTATGCTTGTTTAATTTATTTGCCACTTGTCTATTAGACCACATTCACTCACTCATTAGTGTTAGCGCAACTTTTTTTCCCTTAATCCTCTGCTCTCTGTCTGCCCCATCATTGCCTACTTGTGCATATCCCTCTCTGTAGCTCCTCATCCTGGTGAAGCACCTCAAGGATCTCACTGACTTCCTTCTTACTGTAGGAAGCTATGGCCCAGCCTGTCTCTGCCCAGTCTATTCATGTCTCTGGATGGGAAGAAGTGTTCCCTCCAGGTGTAATTATCTCCTGTTCATTCTTCTGGCTCCTGTACCAGTGTGGCATTGTGCCAAGTACATCAACCCTGCGGACACAGCTCATGCTTTCTACAGCTCTGCATCTGTAAACTTTGCTCTCTTCATTTCTCTACAGAATCAACTGCATTTAGGTTCCTTGTTGGTAAACAGGCGATAGATAATGCTGTATAATTAAGAAGCAGAAAATACCATGTACTCAGCTACAGAAGATGCAGTGTTATAACTAACAGATCATACAGTCTACCCTGTGTCAATGGATTCTGCAATAGGTAATTGGTACTCTATAAAGTGCAACGTGCAACCCGTAAATCTGAAGAAGATTATATAGAAGTTATACAATCAGATTTTACTGTGTATGCAGATTCTAGACTCTAGATTTAGATTTAGACTCTATTGACAGTTGACTTTATTGATTGTGCTGTTCCATTTACTGTCTCACATAGTAACTGATCATAAATATAAAGTAAAGAGATCCCTCTGTGCCAGTACTAGGATTTAAATCCAATGTGACCACATGAAATGAATATAAAAATAATGTAACAGCCAATACATGTATATAATTTTTTTTTAAATTGTAATGTGCAGTGACAAATAATCTCCCTAAAATATTAAACTACCTATAAACAATGAATGGTGAAGTGTAACCTAACACACAGAAACATACATTTTAAAGGTCAAAGAAGTCCACCATGTAACTGCAGCAGTAGTTATGCAGTCTGTGCAAATGTTTTACTTTAGTACACAGTCCCCACATTATGAATTGTGGGGACTGTGTACTACGACAAGCAATGTATTCTTAAAAGTGCAATTCCAGTAATGCTTGTATATTACATATCCCCCACTCCCCACGTAGTGGCACCCCTTGTTTCCACTGATGATCCCTAACTCTAGAAATACACTCAACTTTGGTGTGGATCTAAACTTAAATTAATTCTTTAGGTCAAGGGCCCTTGTATACTTACTATAAGTTTAAAGATGGCACCTTGTCTGCCTAACCACTGTTCCTCTTGGCAGGATATACTTGGAGATAAAATGATCTACACAATTCCTAATAGTGTAAAACCATTAAAAACTCTTTATTATAAGTAGACAAAATCCTCACTTACAAATATGGTGCACCACAAATCTGTACACAAAACAAGTCATGCTCATGCCATGCGATATACCAAATGTGCAGCGCTAAAAATAAATAAAATAAAATATAAATGAGATGTCTATTAAACTAATAACATATATAATATTTTATAAAGATAATAAAGTCAATCATAAATTATAATTAAAGTTCACATGCTCTGTGTGATGCACACAAATCCTCAATAATATGAAATGTCCATTATAAAAACAAACCTAGAATGTAATGGTAATATCTTCATGCAATGTCCAAAAAAATATATAGGGAAAGTGCATGTGCTCCGTGTATTGTGAAAAAATCCTTAATATTTCAACAGTCCAAACATAAACCGTGATAGTGATATCTTCATGCGATGTGCACACACCCCCCACCAGGTGTACCCTCACCTTAAGGGCTTTTTTTTAAAAGTCTATGATAAATAATAATATCAGCTTGGGAAGATCCTCCTATGGTTCCTCTTTCATGTGGGGGCTAGTTATGGCTTAGATGCTGATACAAAGGTCACCCCTTCCTCCTGATCACAAGCTACTGTTTTCTCCTGGCTATCAGCAATCTCCTCATATATAACACATGTGAAAGACAATAGAGACTTGCAATGGTGTGATAACATTTTAAAACAGGTTTATTACAACTTAAAATCCTACATAGATGTACACTCGCATTTAGCACAATAAAAACGCCTCAATATGCTTATGGACAGAAAAGGGGGCTGATAATGTCACCTGGAGACTGAATCTGTAGCCACGGTTCCCAGTGTTCTCCCCATCTTAAGCCTGTAGTACAAAAGACTCCTCACTTCCTTCCTTGTCAGCCGATCAAGCTCTTCCTACCGGTTTCGTCACAATCTTGTGATTAAACCAGTAGGAGGAGCTTGATCACTATCACGGTTTATGTTTGGACTGTTGAAATATTAAGGAGTTTTGTGCAATACACAGAGCATGTGCACTTTCCCTATATATATTTTTGGACATTGCATGAAGCTATTACCATCAAGTTCTATGTTTATATAATGGACTTTTCATATTATTGAGGATTTGTTTGCATCACACGGAGCAGATGCACTTTAATTATATTTTATGATTCACTTTATTATCTTTACAATATATGATATATGCATTTAGTTATTTGTTTAATAGTTATCTAATTTATATTTTGTTTAATTTATTTTTAGCGCTGCACATTTAGTATATCAATTTGTATTGTCACATTTGGGAAGTGTGGGTAGTGTTGGCAGCTGTTTTTCTTTTTTTTTTCAGTTTAATTTTTATATTTATTTTTAGTTTTATTTATTTTTCATTTTATTTAGTAAGATATTTCTTTAGTTTTTGATTTTAGGGTAGGAGTGTGGCAGCTCACAAGGTTTTCATCTACATGCTGATGCCATGGCCTTTTTTTTAACAAACACCTCCTTATTCTCAACAGTGGCACATGTCATTTACAATTATGGTGTGGTGCAAGTTCAGTCTCTGCATTATGTATTACCTCATCCTGACTTCACCTGATAGTGTTTAATGACCTAATTTCTACTTCAATCACCTTAAAAAAAATGGTAAATGTGTGTAGTTTTAAAAGGTGCTAGTATTAATGCATTCTTAAATATTGCAACTAATCTGGTATGCGGCTGCTGTATAAATGTATCACAGACCTGTCCATTAAAAGCACCTTATTATCCAGGCCTGTCAGAATCTTCTCCATCATAATGTGAGATCGCTTAGCCACTGCTGTTAGAAATCCAAGAACATATATTATTTTTATTACTGAAATTAATCTTCCAACCTTTTCCCAGCATGTCAGACATGCAGCGTATCGCTTGTAAAAAGCAGTAAAAGGTCAGAATGGGCTAGGTGTGTTTTTAAGCAGTGGTTTAAAGCATTTGGGTTATTCTGCCATTTCATGCCGCAGTGAAGAATGATCCTTTGAACGGGTTAATAGTTTGTCCCAGCATCCTACTTGACATTTCACTACTATCCTTTAGCTGCCTTAATACTTGAGATTTTATTGCCTTCCCCACTTCCCAAGTGTCCATATTAAGTCATCATTTTGCTCTCCTTTCTGGATAACAGCTTTATTCTCCTCATGTTAATTACTAAGAGGAGATCAGAACATCTGCCTCAGCCACAGTTTCTTTCCTAGTGGAAGAAAAAGTTCCATATTCAGCTGATGCAAAGCTTTATTTATTGCGGCCAGACGTTTTCAGATCCCTAGAGAGGGGATACTGCTTGCTAGATTTTTTTCTTTCTAAAGGCAAAAAACTATGGAGTTTCTGTGACTGTTGAACAAGTATTTCTATATGAAAAGATATCAGGAGTCCTATGATGGGCCATGAAATTGTCTGTCAACATCCCCAGAAATATTTATGACATCAGGAGTCTAAAAATGTGAAGAGATTGTTTGAAGCTAAAGGCCAGTGTTGTTAATAGCCTTTTAAAAAGCTTGTATTCCTTTCTTCCATACCACTTTAATCTGCATCAGCTACGTTTTAGTGTTCACCTGGGATAAGACAGAGTGTTCAAAAGGCTGGTAAAGCTTCTCCTCTGCTATACTGCATCATACACACAGGTCAGGTCTTGTGTAAATGTTATTGTACTTGTAATAGCGGAAAGCAACATTCCAAGTGCAAAAAATCATCTAGATATTTATCTTTTTTGTCTATTAAATCCCACAGGAGACTCTTAAGGGTTGCTTTGCTAAAGACAACTAGGCTGTTCCCTTTGCAAGGGAGTTTTCACGTGGCTTAGTGAATGTGGTAAAAATGAACCTTGGAAAGTACCCACATGAATGGAAAAAAATGTAGTATTTTTGCTTGCACATGCTTGGATAATGGAAGTTCCCATGTTAAAATTTTCCACCTGCAAAGATTAGCCTTTAGTAAATCAAACCCTTAGATATCAAAAATAAAAAAATATAAACTGCCCATAGTGCTCCAATAATCAATACAGCTGCAATCAAGAAAACACCAGATACAAAAGTGTAAAGGAACAAATATCTAATTATGGTTGAAAATAGGCAGATAACAAAAGCGATATGGGGTTTTAAATGCGTCATACACATGAGTTGTTATTAAAAATATCCAAGTTTATTAATACATGTTTAAAATTCAATAGTTTGATTATGGCATTCTCGACTAAATTATTGCGCTGTGCCTTAAAAGCTTAAACAAACGTGTGTGCGATGAGTGCACCATACAAACATACAGTGCTTGTACAACAAATGTGCCAACGTGCAATGCTTTATAAGCATCAAACTAAATAAACCAATACTAAAAAATACATCAAATAAATGTACTGTGCCTTTAAATGCTAAAACCATGTTAAATGTCAAATAGCATTAATACAATATAAGTATACTGTATATCAATAGTGGCACTACTAACATCGCTCCACCCTAAAGTGAATAGCAAAAGTCTGCAGTACTTTAAATAGTATCCAGGTTCTTCTGGTGAACATCCACAACCTTACCAGTTGTTAAGACCCCAAGTTTTAGGTGGTGGTAGTGGATTTGTAGATAGCAGCTGTCATTAGACTCATAGACACCTCTCAGAACACCAGTAAAGAACACCAAAGAACGTAAAGGTAGGGCATCTTTAAGAGCTGGGAACCACATGGAATACCACAGGACTGCTTAGTATACTTTTCTTGCTTCCATCATATTCATTTAGCATTCGTTTGTTTTCTCATGATGGATGGTTATGACGGGAGCAGGAGCTTCTAGGCTCTTGAAGCTGCTAAGGTGCTCTAATTAATGTTGATATTGTGTTAGATTTTTTTTTTTGGGGGGGGGGACAGTTTTTTCATGACATACTTTTAAATTCCTTTTTTTTTGTTAGAAAAAGTAAAAAAAAAGCCCCCAAAAAAGTTGTAACTGCAGAAAAGTTGTAATAAACCATGGGTCATATGCCACTATATTCAGGCGACGGAGCACTGTAAAAAATGTTGCTTTCCCCCAGTGTTCTTTTTAATAAATCTACCTACTCCATGTAACTCTAGTTTTTTGCTAGTTTCGTAAGGTATTTTACCTCTTCTATGAAAATCCAAATGCTTTTTGCCTCAGGGCTTACTAGTAGTTTCCAGATCAATTGCCCTCAATGTACAATTTGCACTTGGACCCCACGTCAGCTAGTCAGGCCTGTACTGATTGCTTTGAGTACTGGATCCTGTGTTCAGCATCCACCTTGGGACATGGTGCAACGAGTGCAGTTAGCCGCAGGGTGTTTTAGGGCTGTGGTCCATTCCTATGGCACCCATACCCTAAAGAACCCTTTGGGGAAATGCCTACTGTAATGATTGGTTCCCAAGAGCAGTACTGGAAATGATTGGTATACAGAATCGTATGCTTAGTTACATCTTGGCTCTATTCCAATCTGACCATTAGGGCTAGAGTTAACGGTATCCTTTCGAATGCCTTCTCTGTGTCCAATGGAATCAGACAAGGGGGTGCCCATTATTGGCACTTCTTTTCGTTCTTACACTGGAACCTTTACTAAGGCGTATCAGAGCTAATACCAATATCATGGGGATCAACATCATGGGGCATACCTATAAAATAGCAGTGTTTGCAGATTACATCCTGCTATTACTCTCTGGCCCCCAGTTCACTATATCTAACTTATTAAAGGAGTTTGCCCATTTTAAATGTGTCTCTAACCTACAGATAAATGTCGCTGAAATATTTCCTATGAATCTCTCGCTGTCACAAAAGAAGCCATATGTAAATCCCACTTTCCCTTCATATGGTAAAACCACATACCTGGATATTCAATTCTTGACCCACCTATCCAATTTATATGCAGTAAACTACCTTCCCATTCCCTGTGATATGCAGTGGAATTTTTAAGGGTTTTTTTCTTGGTTTGGAAGGGCAGCAAGAATACAGATGAATATACTCCCCCGCATCCTCTAGGTGTTACAAATGGTCACTCTTAACACCATAGCTTTTTTTGCAGCAAAGTCTGCACTGTATTTGTATGGGGGGGATGAAAATGCTCTTGACTCAGTTTTACCCTTCTTATATGGTAAAAAGAAAAGGTTGGGACTTTGACGAAGCATGCGATTTTGGAAGCAACAAGCAGAAGAGCAACAAAAATCAAATAGTGTAAATTTATTAACTATAGATTAAATTTATAGCATAGGGCACAAAGATACACAATGTATAATCCATGATCCATCATAAGTAGTAAATGTATTAAAGTATTACACATCAAAAACATCAATCCCACAGTTCATACATCAAAAGCATTGACTTCATGTATAGGCATTTTGCACATAGTAGAAAATCAATAGAATTAAATAAAAACATTCCAGAGTCTAGTAAAACCATTCCCTGACCCGTAAGTATGGGTACTCGATTTGGATACACTGTCCCTTTTCCCCCATTTTTTCTTATTTATTATACAAACCTGACTAATTGTTGGCACACCATTTTTCGTCCCACAGATATTCATCATATATCAGCTCCTGATGAGTGGCAATGTAGCCACGAAACGCGTAGAGCTTTAAATACTACAAATCATATCCAAACATGCAGTTTTACTAGACTCTGGAATGTTTTTATTTAATTCTATTGATTTTCTACTATGTGCAAAATGCCTATACATGAAGTCAATGCTTTTGATGTATGAACTGTGGGATTGATGTTTTTGATGTGTAATACTTTAATACATTTACTACTTATGATGGATCATGGATTATACATTGTGTATCTTTGTGCCCTATGCTATACATTTAATCTATAGTTAATAAATTTACACTATTTGATTTTTGTTGCTCTTCTGCTTGTTGCTTCCAAAATCGCATGCTTCGTCAAAGTCCCAACCTTTTCTTTTTACCGTATCAATAGGGATGGAGGTCATCTGGCCTCATTTAAAGTCCCAACATTTTCTCTGCAACCTACCCTTCTTATATTGCCTAAATCTAATGGGGGTAAATGGGTGCTAGACATACAGAAGTACTACCTGGCATGCTACTTAACAAGATTAGTTGATTGACATGTCCATGAGAAGATCAAGGCATGGGTAAGCTTGGAGGGGGCAGGATTGACCACACCCCTGACTACACTCCCGTGGCTATTTCCCCAGCACGCACCCTGAGAATGCAAGGAACACCCAACTGTAGGCCCCTCTCTGCTCTGTTTTCACCAGGCCTGCAGAGCTCATAATTTATCCCCCTAGCCAGCGCCACTCGCCCCCCTCTGACAGAATCCTGGTATGTTGGCCCACTTCTTCGAATAGTGGCCTCATACTTAGGTTCGGGCAGAGCACTTTTCTTCTCGTACATCACGGGACACAGAGCCATAGTAGCTACTATGTGGGTTATAGGCCACCTTCAGGTGATAGACACTGGCACGGTTTGAGGTAAAAAGTGCACTCCCTATATAACCCCTCCAACACCTGGGAGTATCTCAGTTTTTTCGCCATGTCTAAGGTGTTGGTCATGAATAAAGATGTGCTGTGCTGGGGCTAGCCATATAGCCGGATCCATTCAAAGTGTATTTTAGGCCAAATTGAAATGTACCCAGGCCTCGTGTCTGAAGAAACAAGGTCTTGTCTTGTATACACTTCTCTTTTTAGAGAGCTGGACCCCGGGATCCAGTACTTTTTGTAGTAAGGCCGTAAAGTTTTACTGGCAGTGGTGCTATTACAAGTCCAGGGTTGTGGGTTTCCTCGAGGATCCCCAGCTCCTGAAGGTTTAACGGAACCCACCGTGAAGGGTGGTGATTGGGTCTATTGATTTTACCACAGAAAACCCTGCGGCAGGAAAGGTAAGTGGAGTTTTTCTAAGAAATATTTGAATTTTCTTATGACTTTCTCCTTTAAGTTAGTAAATGTTGTCATGCTTATGTGTCACCACTGGGGGCTGTATAGAGCACATACCTTCTCTCGCTTCCTCAGAAAGCAAAAATCTGCAAAGGGGAAAATCCTTCTTTCAGTTACCTGGGAAATAGTATCAACATATGACAACATTGTTTTGTTTAGGTTGGGGGACAGTCCTGAGCAACTGTCCAGGAGAAGTGGCCTAGATCAGAAATGGCCTTGCCTATTAACATTATTAAAATTCAGGCAGAACACTTGGTTCTGAGGCCTGAACGTTCAGTTTAAGGTATTGTCCTGCTAGCAGTCAATCTGTTTATGCCACAGCAATAGCCTATATTAATCACCAAGGGGGCACAAGAAGTTGTGTGGCACAAAGAAAGGTGAAGCTTATCCTATCTTGGGAAGAAAACAATGTACTTTGCTTATCGGCAGTTTTTATTCTATGAATAGATAATTGGCAGGCACACTACTTGAGTCACCAGCAGTTTTTATTAGGAGAATGGTTCCTTCACCCCGATATTTTCCTGTCCATATGTCAAGGATGGGGAATCCCAGACATAGATGTGTTTGCGTCCAGGATCAACAAAAAGGATTGACAACTTTGTGTCAAGAACAAAGGAACCACTCGCATGTGGAACGTATGCCTTGCTATTCCCGTGGAATCGGTTCTCACTGATTTGTGCATTCCCTTCTATTCAGCCTGCATCCACAACTTCTTCACAGGCTCAAGCAGGAAGGGAAGTTGTTGATTCTTGTAACCCCCAACGGGTCCAGGAAATCTTGGTATGCAGAGATCGTAGAGATGGCAGTAGGGAACCCATGGACCCTACCTTCGAGGCCAGACCTTCTCTCGCAGGGTCTGAAGTTCCATCCTACTTTACAAACGATACGTTTAATGGTTTGGGTATTGACGCTCACACTCTGAAGAAGCATTGGCTGTTAGGTTTGATAGTTTTCTACCCTGGTTTATGCAGAGCCAGCCTCCGTGGTTATATATTATGGAGTCTGGGAAGCATATGTCTCCTGGTGTGAAAACAGGAGCTGCACCCCAGGAAATAAGTTTAGGTAGAGTCCTTCATTTTTGAGAAATAGCTGGCCTTTAGTGCTTTCTAAGGATAGGTGTCGGCATTATCGGTATTTCAATGACCACTTCCTTCGCATTCTTTGGTCCATAACGTTATTCTGGGGGTAACTCGGCTTAATCTCCGGTTAAGTCACCCCTGAACCCTTGGGACTTGAATGTAGTTTTTTCGGCATTACAAAACAGCGTTTTTTGGGCCTATACAGCACATTCCCTTGGTCCTTTTTTGAAAAGGAAACTATTTTTTTTTTTAGGTAACCATATATGCTGCAAGAAGGGTATCAGTATTGGCTGCTCTTTCTTGTAAAGAGCCATATTTTTGTTGTTCACAAGGATGAGGTAGTATTGTGTCCTCCTTTTAACTTTTTACCAAAGGTAGGATAAGGCTTTTATCTAAACCAGGATATTGTTCTACCATACTTTTTCCAGAACCCTGTTCTTTGGAAGAAAAATCACTACTTTTTTTGATGTGGTGAGAGCAGTCAATGTCTACTTAAAGGCGATTGCTCAGATTCGAAAAACTGATGTTTTTATTTGTGCTGCCTGAAAGACCTAAAGGATGAATAAATAGATTTGACAAGTAATCGTTCAAACTCATGGTTAAAGAGGTGGATTCCACCCTTTCAAATCAAAACGCACTCCTCTAGGGCTGTTAGTGCTTCCTGGGCGGTGCATCAACAAGCCTCCATGGCTCAAATCTGTAAGGCCACAACTTGGTCTTCAGTCTATACATTTATCAGATTCTATCAAATAGATGTAAAAGGTCATGAGGATATCACCTTTGGGCGCAGGGTACTGCAGGCTGCAGTATTAGTCTTCTAGTCTACTTTTGTTGCATCTCCCTTCAGTTAACATTGCTATGGGACATCCCGCATAGTAACTACTATGGCTCTGCGTCCTGTGATGTACGATAAAAAAATAGGATTTTTAAAACGGCTTACCTCTAAAATCCTTTTCTTTGAAGTACATCACGGGACACAGTGGTCCCACCCTTCTTTGATAGACACGTGTATTGCTTTGCTACAAAACTGAGATACTCCCAGTAGTGGGAGGGGTTATATAGGGAGTGCACTTTTTATCTTGGAGCGTGCCAGTGTCCATCACCTTAAGGTGGCCTATAACCCACATAGTAACTACTATGTCTCTGTGTCCTGTGATGTACTTCAAAGAAAAGGATTTTTACAGGTAAGCTGTTTTAAAAATCCAATTTTTTCACAGGGAGTTCTCCTTATATGAGGCGCTACAGGTCAAAATGCTCAACTAATCCTTCCCCTTCTGGACACATGCAATTAAGGCATTTTTTCCACCATTCAAACAATGAGAGGTTGATTTACTAAAGGCAAATATACTGTGCACCCGCAAGTTGCACTAGATCTGAGGGGAAGCTCTGTTTTGATTATCCAATCATGTGCAAAAAAAATGCTGTTTTTTTTTTGTTTTTTTTACCTTGCATGTTTCCCTCAAATCTAGAGCAACTGCAGTGCTCATACTATTTGCCTTTAGTAAATCAGCCACTCTCTGTCTGGGCCCACCCATATACTCCACTAGAAGTTATATATATGTGTTCCTGCACTTCCGGGTATCGGGCATGAGTGTGTTCTGCTGGTGGCTCGTGGGAGCTGATACCAAAATACACTGACAGAATGTCAGTCTGCCAATGTAAACATTGCCATTCTATCAGTACAGAAGGCATGGATCCTATGTTTTTCTGTAAAGCAGAAATAACAATCCATGCGCCTCCCCCACTACACTGAAATATTAGCTAGGCACACAGTTAACCCTTTGATCGCCCCTGATGTTAACCCCTTCCCTGCCAATGTCAGTACAGTGACAGTGCATATTTTTAGCACTGATCACTGTAATAATATCACTGATCCCCAAAAAAGTGTCAGATGTCCAATTTGTTCGCCTCAATATTGTGGCCCTGCTATATATATCACCGCGCCATTACTAGGAAAAATATATTCAGTAAGTAAAAATATCCCATAGTTTGTAGATGCTATAAATTTTCTGCAAACCAATCAATATACACTTTGGATTTTTCTTTTTTAACAAAAATATGTAGTAGAATACATATTGGCCTAAATTGATGAAGAAGTTAGATTTTTTCTTATTATTGGATATATTTTATAGCAGAAAGTAAAAAATAGTGTGCTTTTTTTTTTTTTCTTTTTTATATTCTCTGCCTATTTTTTGAATATAGCGCAAAAAATAAAAACCACAGAAATGATCGAATACCACCAAAAAAAAGCTCTTTTTGTGGGAAAAAAAGACATCAATTTTATTTGGGTTCATCTTTGCACAACTGCTTAATTGTCATTTAAATTAACACAGTGCCATATCGGAAAAAAAATGACTTGGTCACGAAGGAGGGTAAACCTTCCGGAGCTGAAGTGGTTAAATTGATAAAAAAAAAGTCTTCATTGCTCACTGTTTGTGACACTGTTGCGCATTCCTTAACATGGCTATATGATGCCCATGGATGCATGCTTAAACTTATTGATCTGGTTGTTATGATGTCTGTTTTTCCAATGGAAAATAAGCTTTTCTGAAGGGAAATGTATGTTGTAGATCAAAGTTTGAGGGATGTCCTCAGAAGTGTGCTACACACTCATTGAAAATATTTGTTCTATAAACCTCTTCTATATAATGTACTGGACGGGACACCAGCAGTGTTTCCTAAATGGCAGGTATTTTTCCCCAATATTGGAATTGTGGTCCCTTTAAGGGGGCAGTTTGAAGACTTGGTTGAGTCAGTGGTTCTCACCCATGCAATGTGAGTGGTTCTGGGGTAGTCTGGATGGAAATGAGGATTTATTGTCAGTACTCTCTGAATTGATAAGTTGATTAGTGACTCTGGACCTTAGAGGTTCAAAGAATGTTGGGAGGGAAGAACCGCCTGGTCCTGAAGATGGTTGGGTTTTGGCAAAGGGAGTCTTGAAAAGCAACAGGAAGGTGTCAGCATCTGTGTCAGTGAGGCAATCGAGATGCTTATTGCTAAACCCCTGCAGCCTGTCCGGCACCCTGATACACAGGGGAGCCCTAACCCCGTATGGGACCGAGAGAGTGGTGGTGAGCCTGTGGTGTGCTTATTTTGTACCAGAACGGTGCACTATTTTGCTTGACGTTTGGCTGAAGAAAGCTGTTTGAGTTTACTTGTTTTTGAAGATACCAAAAAAAAGGACTTTTTGCTTTTACCCACTCAGCTGGTTAATGTTCCTGGGCTACCTCATATCACAGAATTTATAGGCAAAGTTGTTTCTGAGCAATCTCTTTTTCTGATTGATAATGCGTGAGACTTCTTTCATGAAGTGTTTCAGTTCTTCCTGAGAGTTCTCATTTCTCTTTTGCCCTCCATATCTTTCAGCGATGAAATGTATAATTTTTTCTGAATGTGTCAGATCTGTAGGGAATTGTTTGGCTAGGAAGAAGGTAAAGGTTTAGAAGCAGACATTGAAAGTTTGTTCTTCTCTAAAGAAAAGCAAGAACTTTGTGAAGCTTTCCAGATCACTCTAAACATTGCCTAAATATTGAAAAAGACACTTTCAGTCAACATGAGATATATGGTGTTGCTAGAGATGTCACTGTGAATGGTGTTCACTGTTTACAAGAGTATTTACAACCTTATTGTAAATTAGATCTGGAAAGTTTGTTACATACAGACCTTCCTTCTATGTAGCTTCTAATTCCTTGTTTTTTTTTTTGTTTTTTTTTAAAGGGTTCTCTTCTCATGCGAATGTTGTGTGTGAATAAATTCCGAAACAATAGTCTCTCTGGAAGCATAGGTAGTATTCAGTAAAACTTTGGCTTGCAAGTAACTTGGTCTGTGAGTGTTTTGCAAGACAAGCAAAAAAATGTTTACATTTTAACTTGATATACGAGCGAGGTCTTGCAATACGAGTAGTGTTGAGCAGTGCCATCTAAGTGTAGTATGATCACAGTTTTAATGTAAAAAAGTGGAATGACACTCAACATGTTAAAAACAATATCCAGCTCTAGGAGTCTGGTGCTCATCCGCATAAAGCCACTGGGGTGCCACTGGCCAGAGGTCCGGGTGCACTAGTGGCTCCCAGCACTTCCTAGAGAACTCAGAGACACTCCCAGCCGGGTGGAGCGGGCATAGCGCAGGTTTGGAGCACCTGAAAGTGATGTCAACAGTTCACCAGTGCCTCCAAGTTCTCCAGGAAGCGCTGGGAGCCAACAGTGCACCCAGACATCTGGCCACGTATACGCCAGCGGATTTATATGGATGAGCACCAGACTCCTTAATGCTGGATATTGTTTTTAACATTGTGCATGTCATTCCACTTTTTTTTTTACATTAAAACTGATCATACTACAGTATACTTAGTTGCTGCTGCTCTTTTTATTCTCTGTGTCACCTGATTAGGACATTTTAACAGAAACAACCCCAGCTCTGGAGTGCACCAATAACCTGTGTTTTTTGTGCCTGTAAGTGTAGCAATATGGCTATAAATGGTTGTGGAACGAATCATCTGAGTTTCCATTATTTCTTATGGGGAAATTTGCTTTGATATACGAGTGCTTTGAATTACAAGCACGTTTCCAGAATGAATTATGCTTGCAATCAAAGATTTTGCTGTATTTACAAAAGATATTACTAACTGAAGAAAATAAGGACATATGGTAAAAATTGCAGTTGTCCTTCCAAAAAGTAAAAAACCAAGTGCCCTAAGGCACACCCTCAAGTATTCACCAGTTCCACTGTCCACAAAGTAACCTTGAGTTAGCTGTTAAAAGGAAGCAATAGATAAGAATCAGCTGTCAGATGAGATAGCCAGGATGAGTGGTACACAGTACAATTCAAATCCAACAGGGAGAAAAATGGAACGTATGGATGTGAGCTGCGAGACCCCACGAGAAGATGGATGCGCCGGACTACAGGGGACAGCGGTGACTTCGCTGGCTCCTGTGTCAGGTAAGTGACACATAATGGACTACTATGCGATGCATAGTAGTCCATTATGCTTTGCCTTTGCAGGGAATGAAAGAGGAAGTAAACTCATCAGGATTTACTTCCTCTTTAAGCAGGAGGTGTCAGAAAAGTTACCACAGGGATAACTGGCTTGGGGCGGCCAAGCGTTCATAGCGACACTGCTTTTGGATCCTTCGATGACGGATCTTCCTATCTTTGTGAAGCAGAATTCACCAAGCATTTGATTGTTCACCCACTAATAGGGAACGTGAGCTTTGAGTTAGACCGTCGTGAGACAGGTTAGTTTTACCCTACTGATGATGTGTCGCAATAGTAATCCTGCTCTGCTACGCACAAAACCCTGACCCATAGATTGGTGTTGTTCTATGGGCTTATGCAATTTTAAAGCGTGACATATTCGTTATCAGTTTACTCTGTGTAACATATTTTTTTATATTTTACAAAACAATTGAGTATTATATTGCATTTTTGTGCATTAAAATGAATGAATATTTTTTCCAAAAAACTAGCGTTTGAAAAACTGCTGCACAAATATCATGTGACACAAAAAATAGACAACACCAACCATTTTATTCTCCAGGGCCTCTGCTTAAAAAAAAAAAATATAATGTTTGGGGGTTCTAAATAGTTTTCCAGCACAAAAATGCCAATTTTTACATGTAGGAGAGGAATGTCAGAATGGGCCCGGACTGCAACTGCTCCTTAACAGTAGATTAGGCAGTAAAAATGTTTTCTTTATCAGCGTCAACATTTTATAGAACTGGAACTTTACTGACATGCACTGGTTAAACCCCCTTATGGAAACCCGGAGGGTACTGTGGTCCAGAGGAGGGTGTTTGTTCACAACCTGTATGATTACATCCTGGCTTTGTAGGCAGAGTGCCTTGCCTATATTTGAAAGCCAGAGTGTATGTAAATGAACACTGTAAGAGCCTCCCTCGTATACCAGTGAATTTCCAAATCGCATATAGTGAACACATTCAATTACCATCTTGAAGACTATTCCTCAATGTCTTAAATATTTGAGGTGCAAAGTCTATGCATTTCATATGACCGGATGGTCATTATACAGTATACTCCAATAAAAGTGCATGCGTGTTTTACTTATCCATCCTTGGTGCCTGTGAAAGCTTTGGTCCAAACTTCAATTATAAAAGAGAACTCTTCTTTGTGTATGGGTGTCCCAGTCCATGGTGGATCACCAGATGCAAAGAGTGAGGAGGTGGACCCTAGGGTAGCCTGACCGGTTTCACTGGCGCATGGGCCAGCTGCTTTGGAGGCAAATGGGTCTCTGAAACAGCGGCCTGTGCCTGAGGAAACCTTAATAAAAGGAGGGGGAGGACCCGTAGGGTCCAAATTTAGTGTTGATGGGGAAATCGTGTGAATTTCTTCCTTGCAACTAGTGATTGCAGGAAAAAATTGGCAGCATGTATGGCCAGCTTTTCTCATTATCCAACAGTTTTACCACCCTCTCTCTGAGTCTTACCCGCTACCCCCCAGTCTTTAGCTCTCCCTCTGTCTTATCTCACTAACTGTGCTAGTTTTATTACTGTGTTTGTGGGTTTTTTTGGTTTTCCTTCCCTCAGAAATTATTTTTTCAACCACTTCAACCCCAGAAGAATTTACCTCCTTCCTGATCAGGCCATTTTTTGCGATATGGCACTGCGTCATTTTAACTGACAATTGCGCTGTCATGCAACGTTGTACCCAAACAAAATTGTGGTGTTTTTTTCCTTACAAATATAGCTTTCTTTTGGTGGTATTTGATCACCTTTGTGGTTTTTATTTTTTGTGCTATAAACAAGAAAAAAGCGACACTTTTGACACTTTTTAGGTACCAGTGATGTTAATACAGCAATCAGAGCTAAAAAAAAGCCACTGATTACTGTATAAATGTCATTGGCAGGGGATGGGTTAACACTAGGGGGTGATCAAGAGGTTAACTGTGTTCCCTAGGTGTGTTCTAACTGTGGGGGGGGGGATAGGACTGACTAGGGGAAGAAACCAATTTGGGCCCCTACTTAGGAGTACACGATCTGTCTCTACTCCCCTGAGAAATCAGATTTGTGTGTTTACACACACAGAGCCCGATTCTTGCTCTGTTGTGAGCAATCGCGGGTGCCCCACGTTGGCTTTGGAGACACGTTGCGAGCGCCTGCTAAATTGTCTTAAAGAGCCGATGGCTCGAGCAGGGAAGCCAACCTGCTGCAGGATAACTGCGGCGACTGGTCCGTAAGCGATTAATGTTCTGCTAGAACTTTTGTGATTAGTACTCAATTGTTTCTGTCCTAAGTGCATTAATAGGGCCACAATAGGTTAGATACTGTTCAACAGCTAGGTGACCATTCAGATTTGTTTATTTTATATTTAATGCCTGGGCTAATAATCACTTTGTATTTGCAACTATTATTTTTTATTCTTGTGTATATTTATTCTTTTTTTGTCCCCTTTTTGTACATTCACTATATTTCATATCTTTATTTCACTAATCATACATTTTGATCCTCTAATGCTCCTCTCCTGTCTCTGTGTTCCCATCTAGATTGCATTCCCATGGCTTATTCAGACTCGCCACTCTCTCCTAAGTCACTGTCTTCATTGGTTTTGGAAATACTATAATTTTTTTTCTGGAGAGAAAGAACCATTCATACATCTTCTTAATATTCCCGACATCACCTCCTGGGTTCACTTTAAAGTGTTTCCTTGTAGCTAGAAACTGCAATTTAAATTGTGCAGTGTTCTCCTTCTAGACTTCATGAGATAAGCACAATAATAGGAATTGAATACGTAGGCTGCTGTGTGTACATAGCATCTCCAATAGCATGCTTTTCAGAAAAGAAAGCTAGTAAGTACAGTATTAACTTGCAAAGGAAGGAAGATAGGGGTTTACAGACAGATGATATAGAGCTATCCAGTGATTGGTAACCTGGCTATGGCCCCTAAATTTTCAAAAAAGAAAGATCACAATTCTAATGTGCTTTCCTAGGAAAAATCAGTACTTATAAGCTGAAGCACACAGGCATATAAATCAGGGAGGTCAGATTAATACTGTGTACAGATTTGTATTGATCTGAACACAGCAGTATTGAGGGATATGGGCTCATGCACACAGCTGCATTCCACTAGGCCTGTATGCCACTGGAAGCGGCACAGGTGCAAAATGGCCTTGGCCTTCAGTCATTCTGAATAAATGGCTTTGTTTACATCACCAGAAACATGGAAAACTTACAGTAGCAGAGTCTTTAACCACTTGCTTACTGGGCACTTAAACACCCTTCCTGCCCAGACCAATTTTCAGCTTTCGGTGCTCTCACAATTTGAATGACAATTACTCAGTCATGCAACACTGTACGCAAATGAATTTTTTGTCTTTTTTTCCCCACAAATAGAGCTTTCTTTTGGTGGTATTTGATCACCTCTGGGGTTTTTATTTTTTGTGCTATAAATGAAAAAAGACCGAAAATTTTGAAAAAAACGCATATTTCTTTGTTTCTGTGAGAGAATTATGCAAATTATTAATTTTTCTTCATAAATTTTGGCCACAATTTATACTGCTACATGTCTTTGGTAAAAATAACCCAAATTAGTGGATATTATTTGGTCTTTGTGAAAGTTAGAGAGTCTACAAGCTGTGGTGCGAATCGCACAAAATTGATCACATCTGATGTACTGGTGGCCTATCTCGCTTCTTGTGACCCGAACAAGTCAGGAAAGTACAAATACCCCCCAAACGACCAAATGACCCCTTTTTGGAAAGTAGACATTCCAAGGTATTTAGTAAGAGGCATAGTGAGCTTTTTGATGTTGTCATTTTTTTCCCCACAAAATTGTCATTGTAATAGATTATTTCTCTCACGTGGCATGTGTATACCACAAATGACACCTCCCAAAAAATTCTGCTACTCCTCCTGAGTATTGCAATACCACATGTGTGGGACTTTTTCACAGCCTGGCCACATAGAGAGGCCGAACATGCAGGTAGCGCCATCATGTGTTCTAGGAACATAAATTACACATCTAACTTGTTGACTATTTATTACACTTTTGAAGCACCAGGACAATGACACGTGACACTAAAGCAGATGGCACTGATACGTGGCAATGATGACAGATGGCACTAATATGTGGCACTGATGACACGTGACACTTATACGTGGCACTGATGACAAGTGGCACTAATACGTGGCACTGAAGATACGTGGCACTAATATGTGCCACCGATGACAGATGGCACTAATACATGGCACCGATGATGCGTGACACTGATGACAGATGGCACTGATAAGTGGCATTGATGACACGTGACACTGACAACAGATGGCACGTGACACTGACAGGTGGCACTGATGACAAATGGCACTGATACGTGGCACTGATGACAGATGGCACTATGTGGCACTGATGACACGTGGCACTGATGACAGATGGCACTTATACGTGGCACTGATGACAGATGGCACTGGGGACAAATGGCACTGACAACAGGTGGCACTGGGGTGGATGGCACTGGGGGCAGGTAGCACTGGGGTGGATGGCACTGGGGGCAGGTAGCACTGGGGTGGATGGCACTGGGGGCAGGTAGCACTGGGGCGGATGGCACTGCTGGGGGAGGGTGGCGCTGCTGGGGGAGGGTGGCACTGCTGGGGGAGGGTGGCACTGCTGGGGGAGGGTGGCACTGCTGGGGGAGGATGGCACTGCTGGGGGAGGATGGCACTTTTTTTTTTTTTACTTTTTTTTTTTTTACTTTTTTTTTTCTAACTCGAGGCAGAACGGCTGCCGCTGCAGCCGTTCATCTCTCCCCTCTCACACTGTCTGTGTGAGGAGGGAGAGCGGCTCTGAGAGATGATCTCATATGTTTACATATGAGATCATCTCCCATTGGACACGCCGATCATGCTGTTAACGGCCGCTGTGATTGGGCATTTACAGCGATCTGTGTTTGCCTGTCCCCGGGGGACACGGTGAACACAGAAATCCGCGATGCGCGCCCGCGGCGGCGCGCATCGCGGAAGTATACATTAGGACGTCCAGGGATGGCCACCTGGACGAACGCGCCTGCTCTACGGCCGTCATTCGGCTATAGGGCGGGCGCGAGGTGGTTAACCACTTAAGCCCCGGCCATTTTGCAGGCCAAAGACCAGACCATTTTTTGTGATTCGGCACTGTGTCGCTTTAACTGACAATTGCGCGGTCGTGCGACGTGGCTCCCAAACAAAATTGATGTACCTTTTTTTCAGACAAATAGAGCTTTCTTTTGGTGGTATTTGATCACCCCTGCGGGTTTTATTTTTTTGTGCTATAAACAAAAAAAGAGCGGCGACAATTTAAAAAAACGCATAATTTTTTTACATTTTCCTATAATAAATATCCCCCAAAAATATATAAAAAACGTTTTTTTTCTCAGTTCAGGTCGATACGTATTCTTTTACATATTTTTGGTAAAAATAAATAAATCAATAAGTGTTTATAAAATAGATAGCGTTTACAAAATAAGGGATAGTTTTATGGCATTTTTATTAACATTTTTTTTTACTAGTAATTGCGGTGTTCCGATCACACGCAGAGATCAGTGTCACTAGGCAGAACGGGGAGATACTTGTTTACTTTAGCATCTCCCCATTCTTCCTCCTCCCCATGAGGCAATTGCGGGTATCCCTGCATGTTTCAAGACATATTTGCAACCAGGGCTTTTTTCTCAGAGAATAGGTGCAGGAACCCCCTCCTCCCCCTCACCCCCAACCCCACCCCTATTCCCTCCCCCAATACCGCCATTCGCTGCGGAAGAGAAGTAAAGTGTTCTTTACCTTCTCCCTCCCTGTCCACAGCTCACCACCCCATCCACAGGTCACCTTCTCTTCTCTCGTCCACAGCTCACCCCCTCCCCCACACAGGTTGCCTTTCCCTCCATGCACAGCTTACCTTCTCTTCTCTGTTCACCCCCCCAGCTTCACTCTCCTCCCCCTCTCCACAGCTTACCCCCTCCTCCTCCTGGTTACCTTCTCTTCTCTTGTCCACAGTTCCACCCCCCCATAGTTCACCCCCTCCACAATTCCCCTCCCCCTCTCCCTCTCCACAGCTCAACCCCTCCTCTTCTCTCTTCCACAGTTCACCCTCCACAGCTCACCTCCCCCTACAGCTCACCTCCCCCCACAGCTCACCATCTCCCCCTTCCTCTCCATAGTTCCCCTCCCACGACAGCTCACCTTTTCCCCCTGCCTCTCCACAGTTCACCTCCCACCAAAGCTCACCCTCCCCCTCTCCACAGTTCTCCCCCTTTCCACAGTTCACGCTCCAGCTCACCCTCTCAACAGTCCACCCCCAGCTCGCCCTTCCCCCTCTCAACAGTCCACCCCCAGCTCGCCCTTCCCCCTCTCAACAGTCCACCCCCAGCTCGCCCTTCCCCCTCTCCACAGTCCCCCCAGCTCACCATCCCCCCCTCCACAGTCCCCCCCAGCTCACCCTCTCCCCCTCTCTCTACAGCTCACCCCCCTTCACCCACAGGTTACCTTCTCTTCTCTCTTCCACAGTTCACCTCCCCCCCACTGCTCACCCTCTCCCCCTCTCTCTCTCCACATTTCACCTTCCCCACAGCTCACCCTCTTTCCCTTCCTCTCCACAGTTCACCTCCACCCACAGATCACCCTTTCTCCCCTCTCCACAGTTCACCTCCCCCACAGCTCACCCTCTCCCCCCTTCCTCTCCACAGTTCACCTCCACCCACAGATCACCCTTTCCCCCCTCTCCACAGATCACCCTCTCCCCCTTTCTCTCCACAGTTCACCTCCCCGCACAACTCACCCTCTCCCCCTTCCTCTCCACAGCTCACCTCCCCTCACAGCTCACCCTCTCCTCCTTCCTCTCCACATTTCACCCCCCCCCCACAGCTCACTCTCTCTACAGTCCCCCCAGCTCACCCTCTCCACCTCTCTCCACGGCTGACCCCCTCCACCCACAGGTTACCTTCTCTTCTCTCATCAACAGTTCACCCCCTCCACAGCTCATCCTCTCCACAGTTCACCTCCCCCCCACAGCTCACATTCTCCACAGTTCACTTTCCCCCACACCTCACACTCTCCGCCTTCCTCTCCACAGTTCACCTCCCCCACAGCTCACCCTCTCCCCCCTCTCCACAGTTCCCCCCACAGCTCATCCTCTCCACAGTTCACCCCCCTCACAGCTCACCCTCTCCACAGTTCCCCCCAGCTCACCCCCCTCCACCCACAGGTTACCTTCTTTTCTCTCGTCCACAGTTCACCCCCTCACAGCTCACCCTCTCCACAGTTCACCTCCGCCCTCACAGCTCATCCTCTCCCCCTCTTCATAGTTCTCTCCCCCTCCATTCACAGCCAGCTCACCCTCTCCACATTTCACAATTCACATTACCACGCGCAGTCCCCTCCCCACATCCACAATTCCCCTTTTAACCTCTGTCAACATGCACTCTGCACACCCCCCATCCACAGCTTACTCCCCTAGTACACAATCACCTCTGCACTCCCATCCACAGCTTATCCCCCCTCCACATTTCACTTATGCACCCCCATCTACAGCTCTAACGCTCTACAACCCCCTATCTTCCACCTCTGCACCCCAAGCCAGCACTCTTGACTCTTGACTCCTGCTCACAACTCTCACTTTGCACAATCTAACCCCCCAGCTCTGACCTCTGCAGAACATCGACAACTTCAGTCTCTACTCTCTCTCTACAACCAGCCCCCCTTCCTTCCCCTTTCCCTCCCCCTTTCCCTCCACAGCTATCTCACCTTCATTAGAGCCATGCATCAGACTTCCATTCTATCAAATCAGCCCCCCCCCCCCCTCAGCTTGTTGTGCCGTCTCCTCCGTGCAGCTCCACCTGTCAAATCATCAGTGTACACAGAGCCGAGGAGGAGCTTCAGAGAGCTTTACTCAGCTCCATGCTACAGAGATCTGACAGACAGCAGGCGGGGATAGCTGCCTCTGAAATCTGAGCAGTCAGCTGTGGAGCACATTCCCTGGATGCCTAGCATACAGAAGCTGCTGGAGGAAGTGAATGGTATAGAAAACTTCCTCTACCGGCTTCTGTTTTATGTGGCAGATTGCAGAGGAGAGGGCTGCCTGAGGTGGCAAAACTGCTTTCCAGCAGAAAAAAAGCCCCGTTTGCACCTATATTTATTTCTTTGTCACCGAGAGATGTAGAGACAAACAGAGAGAGACACGGAGAGAGGGAGAGTCGCACACAAGTCTGATTTATGGGGGGCATGTACAGCTGGAAGGTGGATTGCGTGACATCATGTCTCTGCCTCCAAAGTTCCAGTCCTTGGACACGCGCACAGACTTGCATTTTTACTAGGGATCACACAGGCTGGGTATTATTTTGGTACAATCATTGCTGCTTATTTTTATTGCATTAACGACAAAGTGGTGCAAGTAAGTGAGGATTTGGGGAACTTTGATTTACAACCACTTTACTACTAAACGACTGTGACTGTATGATGTATTTTTTTTTTTTCTGTGCCTATAGTTATTCTTTTTATTTTTATTTTGGGGGATTGCAGTTACAGTTCACTTTTTATAAAAGTATGTAATTACAGTATTTGTGGAGAGTATGTTATTCATTAATCCATCTAAGCATTCTAATGTGACCAAAACACAACTTGGGCAGACAACAGCTGGAGATAATAAATTAGTTAAAAGGTCTAGATATGTGATCTGTCAAGTGATTCTGTGGTAATTATATTACAGAAGTCAAGTTAGCTTCACATTGTAATGCAGAATAATCATGATAAATAAGATACAGAGCAAGAAGGGAATTGGTAATCAATACATATTAGACACACATGAAATGCAGCCTGTAAAATGCTCTGCATGCACTGCAAAGCAGTTTTTCCTGGATTTCCCAGATAAAGAAACCTTGCCACCCAGAGAAACAAATCTAAACAAAAGGGTTTGCAAAGCCTCAGGTTGTCCATACATTTGTCCGAAATTCAGACAATGCTTGACATGTAGCTGGACCTGCGGACACCACCTAGTTTGACAAACCGAAGAAGAAATCGAAACAACCGGGTGTAAAAAAAAATGAGATGAACAATGGGTGCCAGCAGTGGGAGATTCATCCACCCACACTATTTGACCCCTTTCACACTGGGGCACTTTTCAGGCTTGTCTTAGCGCTAAAAATAGCGCCTCTCAAGCCACCCCAGTGTGAAAGCCCGAGTTCTTGCAGGATGGGAAAAAAGTCCTGCTGGCATCATCTTTGGGGCGGTGCAAGAGCACTGTATACACTGCTCCTTCAATGCCTCTGCTCATTAAAATAAATAAGCAGTGCTGCTGATGCACCGTAACACAGGCACCATTAACCCTTTCTTCTGCTGCTAGTGGCCAAAAAGCGCTGCTTTAACAGCTAACGCCGGCACCACCCCAGTGTGAAAGGGGTCTTTAGTATGGGTCAATCTAGCAATTTTGCTTATTCATCTCACCGGGCTGAATGAGATAGATCGATGAGGATGACCAGCTGTACTGTTTTCTTAAAAAAGCAGCAGTCCGTCGGAAAGCCTATTCCCTGTCAAAATGCTGCAAAGAGAGGACACCTCCTGCCAGAGTCAGACACCCCTACTGAGTTAAAGCTAGAGCTCTCGATCAAAGTTTTGCATGCAATGTGTAAGATTTGGCTTTTTGCTTCTCCACCTTTTTTGTGTCATACCAATACAAACAAAAAAATAAACATGAGAATGCCTAAACATTTGTAATTGTAACTATCTTCTGGGTGAAATGGTGCATTATCTGACAGAAATGCAGGGGTGACGATATTTTTGGCCATGACGGTATATTTTGATACAGTTTGATTATTTTTGATATTATGTTTAAATGTGCGTGTTATTATTATGGGGTGTAGATTTTAAATGAATCATTCAGTGGAAAGCAGCCTGATGTAACTTGTCTTCTCATAGGATCAATTGTTTGATTAAATGCCTTGTCTTAAAGCTTTGCAGCTCCTTTAGATAAATTGTGATGTAATTAAGATACTGAAGTCCCTCTACAATCTGTTATTCTCCTACATTTAAAAATAACCCAAAGATAACATTTATTGTTGACATTGTTCTACTAAAAAAAAAAAAAAAAAAAAAAATCTTCAGACTAGTCCTCCACCTTTTCAGATGCACACACTGCAATGGTGTAAGCAATACCAATTATATAAAGTGCTAAAATGAAATTGTGAAAAAAGCAACAAATAGTCTGTCCCCCAAATGCATGAAAGTTAATGAGTGAAGCAGTCAACTATGTGACACCTCCACCAAGTTTGCCAAGGATATGTTCTGACATTATGGTTTGACAGCCACTACAAAGCTTAACCACTTCCCGCCCAGCCAATAGACCAGGGATATGCAATTAGCAGACCTCCAGCTGTTGCAGAACTACAAATCTCATGAGGCATAGCAAGACTCTGACAGCCACAAGTATGACATCCAGAAGCAGAGGAATGATGGGACTTGTAGTTTTGCAACAGCTGGAGGTCCAATAATTGCATATCCCTGACGACCGGGCGGGAGCTTTCCCATCCTGACTGGATGTCATATGATGTCTTGTCAGGAAGTGCCTATTTTGCGGCCGCATCCATGGGACACAGTTGAAGACTGATCAGATTGCTGACTTGACCAATCACAGCAAGTTACATGGCAGTTGTACACAATGGGTGCCGTCCTTTCATGTCACGATTGGTCAATTTGAGCACATGGTACAGACAAGGCCAATCACAGCCCATCTGTACCAAGTAATTAACTTTGACCAATCAGCTAAATAAAACAAACTAAATGGTTCAGTTTAATTTAGTAAAATTCTTGCTTGTAGCAATGTAACTCACTGCTATAAGCAAACATAATGTGTACAATTATACTTTTTTTTTTTTTTTTTGTACTATCACCAGTTAGTGTCCTTGATCACTGCCACACCAGTTATATGATAATGCTGTACTGCACTGGGGACAGTGTGTGAAAAAAAAAGTGATTTTATTTTTTTCACTTTTTCATTTTCCAAAAAAATTACAACTTCAAAGAACCTGCCATGCCTCTTACTAAATACCTTGTAGACAGTCCAATACCCCACTGCTGCAAGTCTAGCATCACTCTCGCATGTGAAAGCTGCTCAGGGATGGATTGAATGCAAGCAGCCCCCACTCTTCCGGATCGCTGTAGCTTGATCTGGCTGTAATCAAGCACTGACTGTAATCAGGCAGGGGCACTGTAACTTTTTACAGATTATTCTTTTGATATGTTCTGCAGCCAGCTCTCCCCTCATTGCTCAGAGTGTTTACACTTATGAGCTCTGTGACTGGTACAGAGATAACAAGATATTCTTACTGGCTCTGTAATGCCTCTGATCAGCACTGTGCCATTTACAAAAGCAAGTTGTTTACAGTTCTGTTCACTCTAATTGGTCACAGCAATCACGTGGTTCACATCTGTTGGTTTGTACTATAGTTACTATGTGTGCATACTAGGAGCACAGTTAAAAAAAAAAAAAAAAAGCATTTTATAAAGGGCCACTTGGAACAAGATGTCCATTGTCCAACCGTTCAGGTACAACAGCGGATCCTGGAGTGATTGTCAGAGACTCATAACATGTCATTCCCTACAGCTACATAAAGCCTGGGTTAGAGTGTATTTTCACTTTTGCAAACAAATTTGAATAACATTTTTATTTGTTACAGGTCCCCATTCATGTAGCTTAAAAATATCTATTTTAGATGTTTCTTTTTGGAAACTCCAGCAATGAAAATTCCTACCTAGTTGAAAACTGGATTTGAACACTGTCTGTCCTAACAAGGGTTAAAAAATAGTGAAAAAAATGTGAGCTTCTCCATTGTATAAGAGCGAACACATTCTGTCCTCGGTCCTACAGACAGTCATGGGCAAAAATATTGGCACCCCTACATTTCTGTCAAATAATGCACCACTTTGCCCAGAAAATTGTTTCAATTACAAATGTTTAGTCATTCTCATGTTTCTTTTCTTTGTATTGGTGTGACACAAAAAAGTGAAGAAACGAAAAGCCAACTCTGGCACATCCCATGCAAAACTCAAAAAATTGACTGGACAAAATTATTGGCACTTTCTCAAAATTGAAGGAAATAATTGCATTCCAAATTTGTGATGCTCCTGTAATTTGTAATTAAACTCACCTGTATCAATTACTGGTGCTGACAATATAAAAATCATACCAGCAACCAGTTAAAATAGTAAAACGTTTACTCAGCCTTTCTGTTATGTGTCTCTGTGTGTCACACAGAGTATGGGGAAGAGAAAGAACAGCAATGAATTGCCTGAGAATTTGAGAAAAAAAATTGTGGAAAAGCATGGACAATTTCAAGGTTACATGTCCATCTCCAGAAATCTTAATGATCCTGTGTCCACTGTGCGCAACATTGTCAAGACATTTACAGCCCATGATACTGTAGCTAATCTCCCTGGACGTGGATGATAGAGAAAAATTGATCAAAGCGTTTGTCAAAACTTACCTGAGAAAGCCAAAAGCCTTTTGAGAGAATGTGGACAGACGAAATAAAATTACAGCTTTTTGGTAAAAAAACATCTTTCTACTGTTTCCAGAAAAAGAAATGAGGCCTTTAAAGAAAGAATACAGTCCCTACAGTCAAACATGGTGTATGTTTACTGAGGTTTTGGGGTTGCTTTGCCGCTTCAGGCACTGGATGTCTTGACCATGTGCATGGCATTCTGAAACCTAAAGGCTATCAAAGAATTCTGGGGTGCAATGTAGGATGCAATGTCAAAAAGTTGGGTCTTTGTCAGAGGTCATGGGTTTTACAACAGGACAATGACCCAAAACACACATCAAAAAGCACCCAGAAATGGTTTAGGACAAAGTGCTGAAGAGTACTGAACTGGCCGGCAATCCAGTCCAGATCTAAATTCCATAGAGCACCTGTGGCGAGATCTCAAAACAGCAGTTGGGAAATAGAACCCTTCAAATCTGTGAGATCTGGAGCAGTTGGTGAAAAAAAGAGTGCTCCAAAATTTCAGAAGAGAGATGTAAGAAACTCATTGATGGCTACAGGAAGCAAGTGATTTTAGTTCATTTAAGGGGTGTGCTACCAAATATTAAATTGAGGGTGCCAATAGTTTTGTTCAGTCCATTTTTGGAGTTTTGCGTGGAATGTGTCGGATTTGGCTTTTTGTTTGTCCGCTTTTTTGTGTCATACCAATACAAACAAAAAAAAAAGAAAAACATGAGAATGCCTAAATATTTGTAATTGCAACAATTTTCAGGGCAAAGTGGTGCAGTGACAGGGGACTTCAAACTGTGGGCTCGATGTGGCCCTTTGCTTTCCTTTATTCTATTCCTTCCACTGATACGAGGCACTATTCCTCCAATTGACATCAATGATGTAATTTATTTACTCCCACTGACCACCAAGCCTTTTGTCATTGTTTACTCCCACCAATGACAGGGCACTTTCTACTCACGCTGGCCTTAGTTCTTCCCCCCCCCCCTTAATTTTTGAAGGGCAGTAAATTTGCCCTTTTTTTCCTAAACTTTGGAGACCCTGGCTTTAGAATAAATAATCTCTAATGTTGGGTGTCCTACATGTTTGGATGTTGCTGTATTCTTAAAATATATTTGTTACGAGCCTTACATTTTAGAATAGGGTGCCTTGAGATTGTGCAGCATTTTAAAGGGTGCCTTGACTGGAAAAAGGTTGAGAAACACTGCACTAATCAAAAAGCAAAAAGTAACTTGGAGGATGAATTTGATTGTTAAGGTTATTGAAGTTAATGCAGCTAAATGTAGCCAATCTGCAGCAAGAAGCTGATGCGTCATTTGACAAAATTTCATTGAAATAAACCAGTTTGTAGGGGCACACTTTACTGGACGTCTGACTTTAGCTTGAGACCCTTGTCAGTCTGTGCTACTACTATGTTCAGAAGAAATGTACTCGTTAGGAGAACACAGAAATTGAAAGACAATATCTTTCTGTAAATTAAGGAAAAGGGTATCTTCACTTGAGTCCTGGTCAAGAGATGGATTTGCAAATTTAGAGGTTTACATGATGTTGTGATGCCAATAAAATGTTGTCTTTTGTAGGCACAGCAGGAGCCCCTATATTTGTTTATGCTGATGGGAAGGCTTCTGATAACCTTGGGTCACATGGCACATTGTTCAGTAACAGCAATAATGGGCTGACCCTTCCAGAGCACCAACATGTACACTGTTTTACTGGCAGATTGGGTCTTGCGCATCTAACTGCACACTCTGTGAAAGCTGTCAAAGAAGTCCATCATATTTTTTTCTCATCTATTTCAGAGTCACATTTGCGGTAGTCATTTTACTAAAGTATAGTTTTTGCAATAATTTCAGTTGTATTGTCAAATGGGTTATCTCATAGACTAGTTGAATGTACTGCCTGCACATTATATTACTTGTTTTTACCATATTTTTTACATAAAGATTTTAAAGTGATTATCACTCCTTCAAATACTATTTGCTTCTGGCTGGTGTTATAATTCCATGAGGTATTCATTAGTTGTAGAAAAAAGACAGAATAATGCTTCATGAAATTAAATGTGGTTTTAAATAAAATAAATGCAATAGTTAAAACGAAACTCCAGGCACAAAACCATTTAAACTTTGTGTTCCAATTATCTGTATAAACGCATATATTACCCTGTTATCTATAGCCATCTACAATCTGTGTGCAGAAAACTACAGGAGATCCAGTCACCCCGTACAAGTGCAGTGACCAGTCTTTCTTACAGAAAATGCCTGCACAAGGGTGAAGCGCTGTCTTAGGCTGGACTACTGCAAAACTGTGTTTTTACTAAATGTATTTAGGCTAGTTAATAGAGTTACATGTTTAAGGTGTAAAAATGAGGATTAAATACTTGATGAAAAATAGATAAGGAGCTAAAAAAAAAAAAAAAAAAAAAAGCTTTGGTCCGAACTTGGGTACAGACTGAACCTGGAAGGAAGTGGTTACTCCCTCAAACTGCCACACAATCAACAGCAGCCAGGGCATTTCCAGCTCCACAACTACACTTAACGGGCCATATTAGGTCAACCATATCTCAAGCCTTTCCCCTTTTGTGTATAGTGGCTGTGGGGCAAGGGCACTCGATACGGCTGTGGGACAGGGGCACTCGATGTGAGTGGAAGTGACAGTTTCCTGTTGGATTCAGTCCAAATCCAAGTTCAGACCAAACCCCAGATCATCCCTAGTTTAAATAACACATTTTAATGTACCAAAGCAAACATATTGCAACCAATAGGTGTATGAGGAAAAAAAAAACCCATAAAGATGCAAATATATCACCAGGTCACTGTTTCATTTATGTTGGTACTCTGTACTGCAGTCAGCATACTTTACATTTTCCTGCACTGCAGTTAGAGCTAAAATAGGCCATATCCTAGTCATTCCTTGTGTGAAATTATTAAAATTGCATCAAAATTAAATCTGAAGAACAGAATTTATGAATGATAGTCCTTATAATGGCATTTTACATACTGTACATCATCAACCTAAGCCTGTTTGATATTTTTATTTTCGGGAAATTTTAGCTCTCTGTCATCCATGTTTAATTTATCTATATGCATATCAATGTATTGTTCATTATGGTTAAGTGTTTACTTTGCATAGTAGAGTATTCTCCCACCTCTTGTATTCTCAGCCTGTATGTGCCGTTGCTATAGCTCTCTGTGACATCTTCATTAACATGCTAATTCCCCCACGCCTGGGAATCGTGCAGGATGTTTTAATTCTCACCATGTTATGAAAAGAAGCCATTTCTGAAATCTCACACCTGAAGATCCTGCTGGGGCTAATACCACTGTCAAATCACCAGTCACCTTCCACAAAATATTGTTCTGATTATTTACATACTGCTTGACTTTTCCTGCCTTTTCTATTGGAGTGCCACAAGTCTTCTGTTTTACAAATATAAGGCCTCTTCACACTGTACTGATGTATAAGCATCAGACATTCCTGGCAGAAAAAACGCGAGGGTGAGCTGTATATCACTTGCATGTAGTAGCACATATTTGCGATTATGCATACACAAGCAATAAAAATTCTTGTAGCTTTGTTTTTAATGAAGGAAGTGTGGCATAGGCACGTATTTGCCAGTATATATGCAAAAATACTGACTAGCAACTCAGATTTTTTTTTTTTTTTTTACTGATCAATATGCAGCACATGTTTATATGCCTGTGTGTACAGGCACATTAAAAAAATGGGCAGCTTTTGGATCCGTAAAAAAGGCAGAGGCAGCAGTGTGTTTTTAAAGGTCATGTAGAATGTGAAAGCATTGGTTGGGGATGTTGCTTTTTCTGACAAAATATGAACTTACAATAAAGGTGGATTGGGTTTTTTAGGAGAAAAAAATTGTTACTAAACCCACGACAATAAAATCAGTTTGTATATGCAGTAAAGCATGCTGGTTATATGAGGTATGTCTAAAACGTTGGTAAATGGTCCAATATCTCAACTTTAACATGGGCCAGATGCGTGTGCATGCACATAGCTATATAGAGACATGTTGTAAAACGCCACCTAGTGTGGAGTACATGTGACCATCAGGGTAAACCCGCTGTGGGCAGTTGAACGTAGTCAGTGTAAGAAGTAGGGTAACAGTGCAATGGAGAACAAGCGAACATCAAATTCTTCTACAAATTGGGGGAAAATGGCGAAGGAGACAGGTGACTCTTTTTGGGTTGTGGGAAAGACGATGAAACCAGGAACAGATCTTCCGCTTACCCAAATCTTTGTGGATGGTGCGTACCGTGTCCTTGCTAATTCCCAATTCCTCCACTATCAATCATAGTTGCCAATCTCGTGCCAGCATTTGTCGAACTTGCTCGATGATGTCTGGGGTTCTGCTTATCGACAGATGACCCGAACATGGCTGATCTTCTGTCCTTTTCTTCTCATCGTGAAAGTGTTTGAACCAGTTGTAAGCACATTTTCTGCTCACCCCGTGCACCAACATTTCATTTGTCTCCGGCGCCACTTTCCCCAATTTGTAGCAGAAGTTGATGTTCACTCATTTCTCCATTGCACAATGTTCCTACGGTCACGTGTACTCCATGCTAAGTGGTGCTTCTCAATGTGTCTGTGGATAGCCATGTGCATGCATGCCTATCTGGCCCATGTTGCCGTTGAGCTATCGAACCATTCGTGAAAATTTTTAGACACATCTTGTACTCACTGTGGAACCTAGGGGGTTAATCCTCTGCACTGTGTAAAAAAGGCTGTTTGATTCTGTCTGCTATGATCCTCCCATTCTTTTTCTGTCCCCAATCCATTTGCTGATAGAACAGAGCCTCAGAGGTACTCCAGACATGCTTAGTTAGTGTGTATTGCTAGAGAGTTTTTCTTTTTTTTGGGAGGGTGCATGTGATTAGCACAGGGCCAATCAGCACTGTCTAGACAGAAAGTCAGGGGTCATGTAGCCTCATAGGACAGTTAGAGTAGAATGAATACCCCTCCTACAAGCTTTCTCCAGTGCTCAGCCGGACATTGATAGAAGCCACAAGACTCCTATATACTTTTAATGAGAAAAGGTATTTAGCAGTTTGTTTACTAAAATAATTGCGTTTCCATGTTATGTGACATATAGTGAATGCAGGGTCCTGGGTTTAGTAACACTTTAAGTTTCACCTGTATTGCCCGAAGGTGCCTTTGAAACCATAGATTATACATCCTAGTATTGTTCTCTAGGGATTGACCTAAATTCAACGTTTGTGGACAATAAAGTGGTTCTAAAGCCTAAACATGTTTACCTCAATGCATTCAGGTAAAAAAATGTTTAGGTAGCAGTAAGCCTTTTCAACCTCCCCATGTTTTCCTGAGTCCTCACTCAATCCAGCACTGTGCCCATCTGTAGGGTCCCAGGGGAACAAGGCCGATTGGTGCTGTCTGTGTGTGTGTGTGGTTGCTGGCAGCGTGGCTCATGTGTGCCCTCATAGTAAACAGCTTGCTATATTTTGATTTGCGTTGAAAGAAAGTTCACAAACTTTTTATCAACGCTTAAAAAAAAGAAAAGCTTACTAGCATTCTTAAAAACCTGGGCTTCATTGATACAATATGCTCACCCTTTCATGTCCCTTGACAGCTACACACTGCTATAGGCATTGATGGCCCTAGGTTTCTGGCTAGGGTGTCCCCGACATCCTTCTCCTGCTCACTTCTTTTTCTTGCAGTCCTGCTCTCTTCTTTTCCCTCTGATTTTCCTCTTGGCCCCTGATCCTGGGCGGCCATGACTTCTCTATATTTTTCTTGACTACCCTCTGTGTAGGGCGCGACTCTGTCTAATCTAAGAGCATCTCCTAGTTCATGGTTAATACACGTTTGCCCTCTCCCTTTACCCCTCCCACCCTTCCTTCTCTACCTACTTTCATGCAGTTCATAATACGGGTATCACTGCTGCACCTCTGGCTTGTCAAATGTTACACCTACTGATCTCTACTGTTATAATCTATATTGTTTTCTATGACTTGTGAACACACTCTGAAACTTTTTTGATATATTAGTCACATTTGAGACTTTGTACGGGTTACATTGTGTATCTTACAAAACTTAAGTAAAAACCTATTGAACGTTCACAAGCTGTACTCCCTATACCCCAGCGCTGCCCAAAGCTTACTTCATAGTCTGGCACTGGCAGTCCTCTTCAGGCAGAACAGCAGTATCATCCTGGACATTTCCTTTTCGATCCAATGCCACCAACAAGACGGAAGTAATAGTAGTGGGGTGTTATCAGAAGAGAAAAGCAGAGATAAAGTATGTGTAGGGTTATATTTTAAAGTCCTACGGAGTGGCTTCAGTGTGTGTGGGATTGGTCACTTTTCTTTTTCAGAACTGGAGTTGCAATTTAACCGCTTGCCAACCAGCCACCATAGTTATATGCGGCAGGTTTGCACTGCTGCGCAAATCACTGTTGCTGTACGTTGGCTCTTTAAGATGCTATAGCAGACGTGCCCCCCGCAGCATGTCCCCGGAGCCAATGCGCGTTCCGGCGGGCACGTTGTCTGCAGGCAACCTGCAATTGCTCCTCACAGAATGAGAATGGGGACACACAAAACCCCGTTCTGTCAGGGGAGTAGAGACAGATTGTGTGTTCCTACTAAGTAGGAAAAACTATATGTCTCCTCCCCCAGTCACTCCCATCCCCTACAGTTAGAAATACATATAGGGAACACAGTTAACCCCTTGATTGCCCCCCCCCCCCCGTGTTAACCCCTTCCCTGCCAATGACATTTATACAGTAATCAGTGGCTATTTTTAGCTGTATAAATGTCAATGGTCCCAAAAAAGTGTCCGATCTGTCCGTCGCAATATAGCAGTCCCGATAAAGATCGCCGCCATTACTAGTAAAAAATTATAAAAATTACATAAATCTATCCCCTATTTTGCAGACGCTATAACTTTTGTTCAAACCAATCAATACAATTTTTCCCAAAAATATGTAAAAGAATACATATTGGCCTAAACTAATGAAGAAATACATTTTTTTACATTTTTTGAAGGTTATTTATTATTGCAAAAAGTACAAAATATTGTGTGTTTTTTTATTTTAAAATTTACGCTTTTTTTTTGTTTATAGCGCAAACAATGAAAAATGCAGAGGTACCACCAAAAAAAAGCTCTATTTTTGAGGAAAAAAGGGCATCAATTTTGTATGGGTACAAAGTTACACAACTGGGCAATTGTCAGAAAAAAAGTGATGCAGTGCCGCATTGAAAAAAAAAATGGCCTGGTCAGGAAGGGGGAAAATCCTTCTGGTGTTGAAGTGGTTAAAGTTGTTGCCATGAGCAATAAACAGTAAAGCCCCATACACACTAGCAGATTTTCTGCTGATTTTTGTCTTCAGATTTACCAAAACCATGTAGTGCAAGGGCCTGCCTGATTGCATACAAATTGAAACGCCTAAGGTTTGACCTCATATTATATGGTTTTGTTAACTATGAAGGAAAAAATCAGCAGAAAATCTAATACTGTTGATGTCTAGATTCATATTTTATTAGTTATCTCTGTTTTAGAAAGGAAACAAATACATCAATGCAAACATTTTTTTAACAGAAAATAGAAATTGCTTTTATTTAAAAAAGGAACTGCAGGCATTGACCTCAGTGACAAACATTTATAACGTGTGATAATTGTATGTTTGAACATTGATTTATTTTTTATTTTTTTTAAGTATCTGTTGCTTCTAGTAGTGCTATGTTTGACAAGTTATTGTTTAACAAATGAATATATTTTCGGCGTAGTGCCATCAGACCAGCAAAAGTAGGACCTACCTACAATGGAGCAGGTACATTTTAAATTGCCTATCCCTACTCTCAGTCTTCAATACTCGGCTGGCCATTTTCAGCATGGCTTTGGAGCAGTTGGATTTCTCCCATGAAGGGTGCTGTGTCAGAATGATACAGAACCTGAAGATGGTTTTCATATAGTGTGTCATGCTCTATGGATTCATATGTTTTTGCCTAAATTGTAAAAAAATATTTCAGAACCTTAAATGATTTACTACAGGTAAACATTTTTTTTCTTGATTTGCCCAGGCGTTAGTGCTGTGGTTCAAATATCTATTTTATAGAAATAAAAAAGACTCCTATGGTATACAGCACTGTTTATAGATAGATGTTAAGTCTGTAGCCCTTACTAAGCTCAGCATAAGAGCTTTAGGTCAAAAGACTGGTTAAGGCAAGCAGGTGTTTTTTCTTTGCTTGGACTTTCATCTTGAGCCATTGCTCAGAAGTCATTGCTTTATTTTGCAGCTGTTATGCAGCCCAGCAGGTTTGTATTCTTACAAAGTGAAGTATAAGCTTTAAGCTTCTATATATGCTAGACTTTAAGTTCATGTCTTATTATGCCGTCTGGATACAGTTAGCATCAGTAGCGTAGTGACTGCTTATTTAACCACTTGCCTACTGGGCACTTTACCCCATTCTTGCCCAGGCCAATTTTCAGCGCTTTTTTTAGTTTTTTGCGCTATAAATGAAAAAAGACCAAAAATGTATTTTTTCTGTTATAAATCTTTGCAAACAGGTACTTTTTCTCCTGCACTGATGGGCGCTAATGAGGCTGCATTGATGGATGCTAATAGGCTGCACTGATGTGCCCTGATAGGCTGCACTGATGAGGTGGCAGTGGTTGGCACCGATAGGCAGCACTGATGGGCACTGTAGGGGCTCCACTGATACTCAGGACACTGATGATTATTGCCCTGATTATCAGTGTCCCTTTTCACGCTTGCTGGTTACTGGCTCTCCTCTCCTCACGCTGTGACAGCATGAGGAAAGGAATGACAATAACTGGCAAGTGTCATTCATTTAGTAAGTTAAGCTACAAATAACAATACATATAAACAAGTACCAAGTCTTGCTATTGCGTAAAATAGAAGCCTCATAGAATAAAGTTAATTTATCTTCCACGGCTGAGCCAAATCCTTAATTTCAGCAACAGATTTAGTGCTGCAAATCCAGACAACAGTGGGCAGGACTAAGTGTGGCTAGGTGCTGATTGACAAGCAACAGTGATAGTGCTGGTGTCCACCCCTCCAGACATTGCTTCATCATATTGTAGTGCAAGCCGGCACAGCTTTTAGTAACTCTTCTTAATTCAGGAGCATTGCAGCATCATTGCCACACCCGTAAAGGAAGGCCCGTAGACGTGGTGTATGTGGATTTTCCAAAAGCATTTGACACAGTTCTCCGTAAACGTTTACTGTACAAAATAAGGTATGCTGGTATTGACCATAGGGTGAGTATGTGGATTGTAAACTGGCTACAAGGGTGAGTTCAGAGGGTGGTAATAAATGGGGAATACTCAGAGAATGGTCAGGGGTGGGTAGTCGGGTCCCCCAGGGTTCTGCGCTGGGACCAATCCGGTTTTATTTGTTCATAAACCACCTGGAGGATGGGGTAAACAGTTCTGTCTCTGTATTTGCGGACAATACTAAGCTAAATAGGGCAATAACTTCTCTGCAGTATATGGAAACTTTGCAAAGAGATCTGAACAAATGAATGGGGGTGAGCAACTACATGGCAAATGAGATTCAATGTAGAAAAATGTAAAATAATGCATTTGAGTGGCAAAACTATAAATGTAATCTATACACTGGGGAGTAAGAACCTCTGGGGGAATCTAGGATGGAAAAGGACCTGACAGTCCTCATAGATGATAGGCTCAGCAAGCTACTGCTAATGAAGCAAACAGAATATTGGCATGCATTAAAAAGGGGATTAATTCTAGAGATAAAATTATAATTCTCCCGCACTACAAGACTCTGGTCTTGCCACAACTTGAGTATGCAGTCCAATTCTGAGCACCAGTCCTCAGGAAAGATGTACTGGAAATGGATCGAGTACAACGAAGGGCAACAAAGCTAATAAAGGGTCTGGAGGATATTAGTTATGAGGAAAGGTTGCAAGCACTGAACTTATTCTCTCTGGAGAATAGACGCTTGAGAGGGGATATGATTTCTATATACAAATACAATACAGTTGAATCCACAGTAGGGGTAAAACTTTTTCGCTGAAGGGTGTTTAACAAGACTCCTGGCCACTCATTAAAATTAGAAGAAAACAGGTTTAACCTTAAACTACGTAGAAGGTTTTTTTACTGTAAGAGCGGTAAGGATGTGGAATTCCCTTCCGCAGGTGGTGGTCCCAGCGGGGGGGGCATCGATAGTTTCAAGAAACTATTAGATAAGCACCTGAAGGACCGCAGCATACAGTGATATACAATGTAATACTGACATAATCACATGCATAGGTTGGATTTGTGTCTTTTTTTTATTTTTTTTGAGCTCACCTACTATACTAACGCACTCACCCTGCTTTCAGTGTAGTATGTTTTCCTCTGTCCACTGGTTCCCTTTACATCTTCAAGGAATCTGCAACCGTTTACATTTTTTTTTATAGAATTAAAATCCTGCCTAAGAGTGGACATTATCAGATGCCCACTGTAGCAGATGCAATACTATCTTTAAGCTGTAAAGTCAAATGGTAAAGGATTTGGAAGTGCATATTGGCACATAATCATACTGTATACCTATTTGTTTAAAATACGTGAAAGTCTTTATTTGACTGTACAAAGTGGATTCTTTCCCAAAGGAGGTTAGATACTTACTGTTATATTCACCTCCTTCATGATCGTTAATCTCCTATGCTTTGTGTTACGAGTTTGACTCATTGGGAGCCCACAGTATATCTCTCATGCTAATTGCTGCCCTCTGTGTGAACCAGTCCTTGGAGAGTGCGATTAACTTCAAATAAAGCAAAGTTACTTTTTTCTTACCATACATTGTAAAATTACATAGCCAAGTGTCTGCTTGGAGAATTCTGGCTACCCCTGAACTGCCCCAATGAAATAGCTAACTGATTGTCTTATTTTATTTCTTTTCTTTTTGTTTTATTTTATTTTGTCTGATATTTTGCTGAAACAACAACTGTCTGTCAAATATTTTTATAGTTAATACTTTTATGTTTTATAAGTACACTAGAATTCATAATTTTGTAACCCCAAAGATATATTAATGTTTTTAATAGCAAATTATACTTTTGACTGTGGGGCGCATGCTCAGAGGCTTTTGATTCTTCAGTAAACTTTGCAGCTGCCTGTAAAATCTGGTGTCTTCTTCATGCATAGTGAATTTAATAAGACTAATAAAAAACATATTTATTACCATTAGAATGTTTGGTATTCACCTGTCTTCACCTCCGTGGCAGTAATCCCGAGTCTGGCTCGGGCTGCAATTTCAGTACCACGAGCGGTAACCCCGAGCCAGACTCGGGATCGCATCGCTGGATACATGGAGAGTTACTTACCTTGTCCCCTGGATCCAGCGATGTCCCCCCCGCTGTGTGTGCAAGCCGTCCTCAACTCGATTCACACAGTGCCCGAGTGCCGCCGAGCTCCGTTCCCTGCGACGTTACGATGCACGGGAGTGGAGATCGCCGCCAAATTCAAAAAATGTAAAATACACAAAACACTTACAGTACTGTAATCTTAGAGATTACAGTACTGTATAAAAAAATACACATCCCCTTTGTCCATAGTGGTCTGTCCAGTGCCCTGCATGCACTTTTATATTATAAATACTGTTTTTTTTTCTGCCTGGAATTTGGAGATTGTCCTTAGCAACCAAAAAGTGTCCCTTTATGTCAAAAGTGATTTTAGACCAACTAGAAAACAGCGATAATAAATTAGAATCACTTGCACAATTGAGCGATAGAGATTTTTTGGGAGATCCGTCGTCAAACACTAAATCTAATGACAGCGACAATTCTGCAAATGAGCGTTTTTGGATTTGATTACATTATTGAATAATTTTTATTATTATTTGTTATCATTATTTATTGTTATTTATTATATTATAAACGTTATCATACCCGGGATGTCTACTAGACATAAATCTGTTGTTTGAACAGATTTAAGAGAGTTATTCCTAAGAATTGCAGGCCTACAATATAAAATGCCAAATTTCCATGCAAAATAATTGTGCCGCTTTCAGCACCTAAAATCAGAAATAATCATACTGCCAGGGAGGTTAAGTGACTCTACCACCATGCAGCCTTAGTAAACAAACCCACATTGTAAATGAAGATGCTGTAGATTTTACAGCAGTCCGTGTCTTCAAACTCTGCCACTGTGCTGATCCCCTGCTGCCGCAGCCATTCAACTACCCACTTCACTGTTGCATGTTGTGGTTCTTCTCACTAGCTTACATGGCTTGTAGTGATGGTGTAGGCAGATAGAGGAAAACATTTTGTCCCTAAATTCCATTATTGGAAATAGGCAGTCAAAAAGAGATCAAAGACTTTCCTGTACCTGTCTGCTGGGCGCTGTGACGATCACAGGTCTACATCGAGCTTGAGAATGGTGGGCATCATGTGTCGCTGATAGTTGTGCTAATAAGCGGCCTTAAGTGCCACATTCATCCCTTATTTTTTTCTGGTCAGTTCACCCCATGCTAAAAATGTATTCCTTCCCATGTCATTCCTCTGCTCGCACTGCATTCATATCTGGCCATTTGGGTATTTACACTATACACTTGCAGTTGGATGTGCATTTTGCTGTTGGGGCAATGATTTGCATTTCTCTGCTTACTGTACTGAAAGAAAAAATAATTTCCTTATTTTTGGAATATGTGATGTAACACAAGACATGTGAATAACTTCAGTTTTAAGAAGGCCTTAGTAGGCTATGAACTATTTACATATAAATATGAAACAAGGTAAAAATACTTATATAATATCTAGAAGCGTGTTAGAAGATCCCCCCTTTCTAATTTGCCGTAAAGACATTTTCCTTTTCAAAATGCATATATTGCAAAAACACGCAACTAGACCTACAGTAGAAAACAAGTCCTTTGTGAAAAATATTCCCACCCCCATACAGGTTTTATATTGCACAGCTCCTTACATGGCCATTGTAGTTGCCTACCTGTTAAATCATATCTTTTATCTGAACAGCCAGTCATCAGTACCTTTTGGTGGATTCAAATGACTGGTCTGAGGAGAGTTATTCCAACTTCAAAGCATGAGTGAATTGTGTGCACTTGCCCCTATGATTCTCCATTTTGTACACATTTGAGGGTTAATGTTAGGGCCTGTTCATTCAAAATTATAGGAAAATCCTGTGCTTTGGTCCCTGTCAGGGTTTTGTGGATATCAATAGTAAAATACCTTCCTTGGTAATCATTCTGTTCTGGAGAAGCTGACTTTACACAACTCTGTACAGTATACAAAAAGGTTTAGTTGTATCTCTTTACTAAGTCAAAAAAATAAAAATAAAAAAATAATGTGTGACGCTGCCAGAAATCTCATTAATTGATAACTTAGTTTTCTACACATTTAGCAGCGTTTTTCCTAGCTCTCTCTGTATTACAGAACACTTCCCTTGTATGTTATGGAGGAGGGGAGGGTAGTCTCATCCTAAGGTGACTTCACTGTTCCTCCATTAAATACAGTGCGAAATGTGAGTGTCGAGATAGGAAGTGTGTTATTGGCAAGTTCATCGGGTGAAAGTAAAAGAAACCCAGAAAGAGGAAATTGAATGCAGACACTAAGAACTTGTAAGCTGCAATATGTATATAACATATTTGTTCTGGGGTTCAGATACATTTTAGCCACTTCAATACTAGGCACTTTTAACCCCTTTCTGCCAATTTTCAGCTTTTGTTGCTGTTGCATTTTGAATGACACTTGTTTAATTGTGAGGTCATGCAACACTGTACCCATAATAAATTTTGTGTGGTATTTAACCGCTTCCCGCCCGCCCTATAGCCGAATGACGGCTTTAGAGCGGGGGCTCTCGTCCGGGAGGCCGTCCCTGGACATCCTGGTGTTTACTTCCGCAGTGCGCGCCGCGGACGCGCATCGGGGAAGTTTTGTGTTTCCCGTGTCCCCCGGAGACAGGCAAACACAGATCGCTGTAAACGGGCAATCACAGCGGTCGTTTACAGCACGATCGGCGTGTCTAATGTGAGATGATCTCATATGTAAACATATGAGATCATCTCTCAGCGCCGCTCTCCCTCCTCACACAGACAGCGTGTGAGAGGGGAGAGATGAACGGCTGCAGTGGCCGTAAGTGGGGAAAAAAAAGTAAAATAAGTGCCATCCTCCCCCAGTGCCATCCTCCCCCAGTGCCATCCTCCCCCAGTGCCTTCCTCCCCCAGTGCCATCCTCCCCAGTGCTACCTGCCCCCAGTGCCACTTGTTTGTGCTATATGTCCCCAGTGCCACCTGTTGTCAGTGCCATTTGTCCCCAGTGCCATCTGTTGTCAGTGCCATTTGTCCCCAGTGCCATCTGTCATCAGTGCCACGTATCAGTGCCATCTGTCATCAGTGCCACATAGTGCCATCTGTCAGTGCCACATATGAGTGCCATCTGGCATCAGTGCCACGTATCAGTGCCATTTGTCATCAGTGCCACCTGTCAGTGCCATCTGTTGTCACGTGTCATCAATGCCACTTATCAGTGCCATCTATCATCAGTGTCACGCGTCATCGGTGCCACGTATTAGTGCCATCTGTCATCGGTGCCACGTATCAGTGCCACGTATCAGTGCCATCTGTCATCAGTGCCACATATTAGTGCCATCTGTCATCAGTGCCACTTGTCATCAGTGCCACTTGTCATCAGTGCCACCTGTCAGTGCCATGTGCCATCTGTTGTCACGTGTCATCAATGCCACTTATCAGTGCCATCTATCATCAGTGTCACGCGTCATCGGTGCCACGTATTAGTGTCATCTGTCATCGGTGCCACGTATAAGTGCCATCTGTCATCAGTGCCACATATCAGTGCCATGTGTCATCAGTGCCACGTATAAGTGTCATCATTGCCACGTATCGGTGCCATCTGTCATCAGTGTCACGTGTCATTGTCCTGGTGCTCCAGGGCCTTCAAAAGTGTAATAGGTAGTCAACAAGTTAGATGTGTAATTTATGCTCCTAGAACATGTGACGTGCTCCCTGCATGTTGGGCCTCTCTATGTGGCCATGCTGTGAAAAAGTCCCACACATGTGGTATTGTAATACTCAGGAGGAGTAGCAGAATTTTTTTGGGGGTGTCATTTGTGGTATACACATGCCATGTGAGAGAAATAACCTATTACAATGACAATTTTGTGGAAATAAATTAAAAAAATGAAAAATCTTAATTTTGCAAAGAATTGTGGGAAAAAAATGACAACATCAAAAAGCTCACTATGCCTATTACTAAATACCTTGTTTACTTTCCAAAAAGGGGTCATTTGGGGGGTATTTGTACTTTCCTGACTTGTTGGGGTCACAAGAAGTGAGATAGGCCACCAGTACATCAGATGTGATCAATTTTGTATGATTCGCACCACAGCTTGTAGACTCTCTAACTTTCACAAAGACCAAATAATATCCACTAATTTGGGTTATTTTTACCAAAGATATGTAGCAGTATAAATTGTGGCCAAAATTTATGAAGAAAAATTAATAATTTGCATAATTTTGTCACAGAAACAAAGAAATATGCGTTTTTTAAAAAAAAATATCGGTCTTTTTTCATTTATAGCGCAAAAAATAAAACCCCCAGAGGTGATCAAATACCACCAAAAGAAAGCTCTATTTGTGGGAAAAAAAGGACAAACAATTCATTTGGGTACAGTGTTGCATGACTGAGTAATTGTCATTCAAAGTGTGAGAGCACCGAAAGCTGAAAATTGGTCTGGGCAGGAAGGGTGTTTAATTGCCCAGTAAGCAAGTGTTTAACCAGTTGCCGACCGCCGCACGCCGATGTACGTCGGTACAATGGCACGGGCAGGCATAAGGACATACATGTACGTCCCTTGCCTCCCGCGGGTCGGGGGCCCGATCGGGCCCCCGCCCGGTGCCTGCGGCGGTCGGTATTCGTTCGGGAGCGATCCCGGACGAGGGGACGGCCATTCATTCATGGCCACCCCCTCGCGATCGCTCCCGACGAATAGAAATCCCCGGTGACATCACTTCCTCTCCTGTAATGTAAACACAGGAGAGGAAGTGATGTATTCTCTCCTCCGTGTCGGTATTTTTCGTTCTGACACGGAGGAGAGCGGATCAGTAAGTTGCACCAACACTCTACACACACAGTAGAACATGCCAGGCACACTCACACCCCCCCTTTACCCCCCGATCACCCCCCCAATTACCCCTGCCCCCCAGTCACAGTGACACCAATGTCATTTTTTTTTTTTTTTGCATTGGTGTCATTTGTGACTGTAATAACTGTTAGGGCAGTTAGAGTTAGCCCCCTTTAGTTCTAATGTACCCCCCTAACCCCCCCAATAAAGGTTTAACCCCGTGATCACCCCCCGTCGCCAGTGTCACTAAGGCTGGGTTCACATTGCAGCGGTTTATGAGAACGAATGTGATTCGCACCGCACTGCAGTGCAAATCACATCCGATCTCTGTGCGATTCGAGTTCAGCCATTCGCCGCACCCGCCACACCCGCCGCACCCGCCGCAAATTCGCACGGGACCCTTTTTTTGGCCCGCAGCAGAATCGGATCGCATGGGTGTTCACACCATGCGATCCGAGTTTGCAGATCGCACTGCGATATGCGAACTGATCTGGGGGTGTCAGTAACATTTCACTGACACTCCCAGCAGTTCGCATAGGGCAATGTGAACTGCCGCCGGGAGGCATGCGATGCGGGAACCCGCCGCGCATTCGCGGCGTTTCCGCATCGCTCCAGTGTGAACCCAGCCTAATAAGCGATCATTTTTCTGATCGCCGTATTAGTGTCACAGGTGACGCTAGTTAGGCAGGTAGGTATTTAGGTTCGCCGCAGCTTTTTATAGCGCCAGGGACCCCCATATACTACCGCATAAAGCCCCCTGATTGCCCCCTAGTTAACCCTTTCACCAGTGATCACCATATAACTGTTACAGGTGACGCTGGTTGGTTAGTTATTTTTTTATAGTTTCAGGGCACCCGCCATTTATTACCTAATAAAGGTTTAACCCCCTGATCACCCGGCGGGTGTCATTTGTGACTAATAACTGTTAGGGCAGTTAGGGTTAGCCCCCTTTAGTTCTAAGGTACCCCCCTAACCCCCCCAATAAAGGTTTAACCCCGTGATCACCCCCCGTCGCCAGTGTCACTAAGGCTGGGTTCACATTGCAGCGGTTTATGAGAACGGATGTGATTCGCACCGCACTGCAGTGCAAATCACATCCGATCTCTGTGCGATTCGAGTTCAGCCATTCGCCGCACCCGCCGCACCCGCCGCAAATTCGCACGGGACCCTTTTTTTGGCCCGCAGCAGAATCGGATCGCATGGGTGTTCACACCATGCGATCCGAGTTTGCAGATCGCACTGCGATATGCGAACTGATCTGGGGGTGTCAGTAACATTTCACTGACACTCCCAGCAGTTCGCATAGGGCAGTGTGAACTGCCGCCGGGAGGCATGCGATGCGGGAACCCGCCGCGCATTCGTGGCGTTCCCGCATCGCTCCAGTGTGAACCCAGCCTAATAAGCGATCGTTTTTCTGATCGCTGTATTAGTGTCACAGGTGACGCTAGTTAGGCAGGTAGGTATTTAGGTTCGCTGCAGCTTTTTATAGCGCCAGGGACCCCCATATACTACCGCATAAAGCCCCCTAATTGCCCCCTAGTTAACCCTTTCACCAGTGATCACCATATAACTGTTACAGGTGACGCTGGTTGGTTAGTTATTTTTTTATAGTTTCAGAGCACCCGCCATTTATTACCTAGTCTCACTAGTGTACCCCTAAATTTAGGGGTGTCTACTTTCCAAAATGGGGTCATTTGGGGGGGGTTTGTGCCATCTTGGCATTTTATGGCCTTCAAAACTGTAACGCCCTTAGAAAGCCTGAAGGCGGTGCTTGGTTTTCGGGGCCCCGTAGGTGGCTAGGCTCCCAAAAAGTCCCACATATGTGGTATCCCCATACTCAGGAGAAGCAGCAGAATTTATTTTGGGGTGTCATTTCACATATGCCCATGGCATGCGTGAGCAATATATCATTTAGTGACAACTTTGTGAAAAAAAAAAAAAAAGTTTGTAATTTTCCCGCAACTTGTGGCAAAATATAAAATATTCCATGGACTCAACATGCCTCTCAGCAAATAGCTTGGGGTGTCTACTTTCTAAAATGGGGTCATTTGTGGGGGTTTTGTGCCATCTTGGCATTTTATGGCCTTCAAAACTGTAATAGGTAGTGAGGAGTGAAATCAAAAAATTACGCCCTTAGAAAGCCTGAAGGCGGTGCTTGGTTTTCGGGGCCCCGTACGCGGCTAGGCTCCCAAAAAGTCCCACATATGTGGTATCCCCGTACTCAGGAGAAGCAGCAGAATTTATTTTGGGGTGTCATTTCACATATGCCCATGGCATGCATGAGCAATATATCATTTAGTGACAACTTTGTTAAAAAAAAAAAAAAAAAAAAAGTTTGTAATTTTCCCGCAACTTGTGGCAAAATATAAAATATTCCATGAACTCAACATGCCTCTCAGCAAATAGCTTGGGGTGTCTACTTTCTAAAATGGGGTCATTTGTGGGGGTTTTGTGCCATCTTGGCATTTTATGGCCTTCAAAACTGTAATAGGTAGTGAGAAGTGAACTCAAAAATTTACGCCCTTAGAAAGCCTGAAGGCGGTGCTTGGTTTTCGGGGCCCCGTACGCAGCTAGGCTCCCAAAAAGTCCCACATATGTGGTATCCCCATACTCAGGAGAAGCAGCAGAATTTATTTTGGGGTGTCATTTCACATACGCCCATAGCATGTGTGAGCAATATATCATTTAGTGACAACTTTGTGTAAAAAAAAAAAAAAATTTTTTTTTTTTGTCATTATTCAATCGCTTGAGGCAAAAAAATAAAATATTCAATGGGCTCAACATGCCTCTTATCAATTTCCTTAGGGGGTCTACTTTCCAAAATGGGGTCATTTGGGGGGGTTTTGTACTGCCCTGCCATTTTAGCACCTCAAGAAATGAGATAGGCAGTCGTAAACTAAAAGCTGCGTAAATTCCAGAAAACGTACCTTAGTTTGTAGATGTGACAACTTTTGCGCAAACCAATAAATATACAATTATTGACTTTTTTTTTACCAAAGACATGTGGCTGAATACATTTTGGCCTAAATGTATGACTAAAATTGAGTTTATTGGATTTTTCTAATAACAAAAAGTAGAAAATATCATTTTTTTTCAAAATTTGCGGTCTTTTTACGTTTATATCGCAAAAAATTAAAATCGCAGAGGCAATCAAATACCATCAAAAGAAAGCTCTATTTGTGGGAAGAAAAGGACGCAAATTTTGTTTGGGTACAACATTGCATGACCGCGCAATTACCAGTTAAAGCAGCGCAGTGCCAAAGTGTAAAAAGACCTCTGGTCATTTACCAGCAAAATGGTCCGGTCTGAAAGTGGTTAATAATCCCTGAGTTTATTTTTATTTTTTGGTAACTAAACAACATATATATTTTTTTTTTATGTGTTTTTATTTGTTATTTGATTGGTGAAAATAGCCCAAATCAGTGTATATTATTTAGTTTGTAGGAAAGTTACAGAGTCCACAAACTATGGTATCTATCTGAAAATCGATCAGTCCTGATGTACTGATGGCCATCTCATTTCTTGAGGCTTGAAAATGAACCAGGTAGCTTATACCCAAGACTCCTCAAAGAGTCAAGTTTTTGTTATATCTCAGGCATAGTTTCAATTTTTTAGAGACTCTTTAACAACTTCAATACAGGACATTTATACACCCTTCCTTTCCAGACCAATTTTTAGCTTTCGGCGCTCTCACACTTTGAATGCCAATTACTCAGTCATGCAACACTGTACCCAAACCAAATTTGTATACTTTTTTTCATACAAATAGAGCTTTCTTTTGGTGGTATTTAATCACCACTGGGTTTTTTATTTTTTGCGACATAAGTGAAAAAAGAGCGAAAATGTTGAAAAAAAACACTTTGTTTTTAGTTTCTATGATAAAATGTTGCAAATAAGTCATTTTTGTTCATAAATTTGGGCCAAAATGTATCAGTGCCACGTATAAGTGCCATCTGTCATCAGTGCCACGTATAAGTGCCATCTGTCATCAGTGCCACGTATAAGTGTCATCTGTCCTCAGTGCCACATATCAGTGCCATCTGTCATCAGTGCCACAGGAGCGGCAAAATACAGAGGCCGTTATATGACGTCCACCCAGGATAGGAAATCCCATCTGTGGGCGTCATTTGACTATGGCCCGGTATTGAAGTAATTAATGACTGGAATTGTACCACTGGATTGATTGGGGCCAATGGGGTTCCTATATTTAAAAAGGTATCAAAGCAGCATGGATTCAAAATAGAACAAAATTGTCCATCAAATCTGATTTCTTTTTGTGAGGAGGTAAGCAAAAAACTTAGACAAAGGAGTAACTGTAGATATACAATGCTTGGATTTTGCCAATGTGTTTGATATGGTTTCCCACATGCTGCTATTATGTAAATTGAAGTCTACAGGATTAGAAAATTCTGTTTTTAAATGGATATAAAACTGGCCAAAAGACTGTATTCAGAGAGTAGTGATTAATAATTCATACTTGGAATGGTCTTAGATTATCAGTGGTGTACTCCAAGGTTCAGTGTTGGGAACCTAACTTTTTAACATATTGATAAATGATGTAAGGTCTGGGATTAAAGGTACAAGTTTAATGTTTGCAGATGACACCAAGTTGTGTATTGAAATAATGTCCTTACAAGATGTCTCCAACTTACAAGCCAACCTCAGTGCACTATTTAATGTAACTGGACAACTATGTGGCAAATAAGGTTTAATGTTGATGTAAATTTATGCACTTGGGTGCTAAAAACATGCATGCATCATACATACTAGGAGAAGAACAGCAAGGGGAGTGAATGGTGACGAAGGATCTGGGAGTTCCGGTAGATCACAAACTTAATACAATGCCAAGCTGCAGTTTCTAAAGCTAGAAAAATAATTGGTATAGACTCCAGAGAGATTGATATTATTTTGGCCCTGTATGAATCATTAGTAAGACCTCATCAGTTCACAAAAAAGATTTTAGAGAACTGGAAAACTGAAAAGGGGCCTAAGAGCTGTAAAGATGTGGATTATGCCCCATACACACGGTTGGACATTCCGACCACAAAATCCATCTGATTTTTTCCAACGGATCTTGGCCGAAACTTGTGTTGCATACACACGTTCACACAAAGTTGTCGGAAAATCCGATCGTTCTGAACGAGGTGATGTCAAACACGTACGTCGGGACTATAAACGGGCCAGTAGCCAATAGCTTTCATCTCTTAGTTTATTCTGAGCATGCGTGGCACTTTGTCCATTAGAATTGTCTACACACGATTCTAGGTCTGGGGTGAACACGCAGGAGCAAACAGCGGGAACAAATCAGCGTGTCCCGCCGATTGGTCAGGAGAGAAGAACGACGGCAGTCTGCCTAAGTAAGGAAGGCAGATCGCCGTTCTGTCAGTAGGGAAGGTAGTGAACCTGTGTTTTTACAAAGGAAGAACACCGATCTTTGCTTTCCAATAGTACAAGCACCTCCCCCACAGTAAGCACTCCCTAGGCAATCCCACTTCACAAGATGTAAATGGGGTCTATTGGTCGAAGGTTTTTGTAGCAGTGATAATACATATTGTACATACTGTATAGTCATAGTACCATGTAATATGTAATAAGCCTAATTCTCCATAGATATATTAATTTATATGTAATTTTTTTCTACAATTAAGTCTTTATAATACATTATATCTGAATTTTTGTAGATGGCATTCCATTTTTTTTCTGCTAAGAAACCATATTGCAAACTCTTGAGAGAAATGTTTTGCTGGGTAACATTGTGTGTTCTGTTTTCCTTAATATATTTGAAGAATCTAATTTGTCTTAGTTTAATCAAAATGCATTTGCCGCCAGTGAGTGTTAGTGAGGCCCCCAGCTTTAAGTTGCTGTAGAAATTTGCAGACATTAGTCTCTTGAGAATACTGTAGCTCAGTAGTCTCATTTCAGCACTTCTCATGAGGGTGATTTGATGAGAAAATTCTCAGCAGGCCTCCTCAGGTTATAGAATTAGTTTGGGTCTTAAAATCTTAATTGATGGAACATTTTATATTGAGCTGCTGCTTTCATGTCAACTTTCCATTGTAATCTACTCGTGAGGATAGCAAAGACAAATCAATAAATTTTTTTTTAACCAGAAACACACAAACCTATACGGGTAAGGGTATACCTTAATTTTTAAGCAAAACACATCCACAAATGTTACAGAATATTGTTAACTATTGAATTAAATTTATATTGTGTTGTTTTTGCTTTGAGCTTCTAAAGCCTCATACACACGATCAGATTTTCCGACAGGAAATGTGTGATGACAGGTTGTTGGCGGAAAATCCGACCGTTTGTACGCTCCATCGGACAAATGTTGGATTTTCCGTTGACAAATGATGGATGGCAGGCTTTAAAATTGTCTGCGCACAAATGTCTGTTATCGGATTTTCCGAGTGTGTGTACACAAGTCCATCGGACAAAAGTCCAAAGTACAAACACCAATGCTCAGAAGCAAGGAGGAGCTGGAAGCGGTTGGTCTTGTAAACTAGCATTCATAATGGAGAATTAACATTTGTGACGTGGCAAATTATGAAATCTCAAAATGCAGCACACATTCTATTCTTCTTTATTTAATGGGATAATAATGCAGCTGTTTTGCTAGTGATACTGATGGATTAATGGCAAACAAATTCTCAAAGACTTTTTTTTCTTGTTTTTTTGGGTGCAAGTTACCACAACACCATTATCCCGTAATTTTTAAGATCAAAGATATAACTATGTTGGTGTCCCTTGTTAATTTTACATTGTACTGTATTTTATTAAATGTAACTGCCTACTCCCAAACTGTCATTTGAAGTAAAACACATAGCCAAGTATTATGCTCCACAATTTTTTTATTGCGCATTAAAAAAGAAAACAAATAAAGTTAGACGTGCCTAGATCTGCCTATAGAACTTAACCAAAAATGTTCATTCTATGCATCCAAAAATATTGAAAATATACCAAATCAAATCATTATTCAACCAAAAAATAAAATAAAAGTCTCATGCATGTGTCCTGCCTCTTAATATAGGGAGTCAACAATGCCAAGAGTTGGTGAAAACAGGGGTCCGTCATCCGGAGATAATTTCAAAAATCATCCGGATTATTCTCCCGGAGCTCTCGCAGCAAAGGCATATGACATAATTGGTCACGATTAATAAAGCAATCAATTTTTTGGTCCAAGAAATCCTCCTCTTTCTTTTCCTGGACTGGACTTGGGTCAAAGCAATAACTCCAAGGCCAATAATAAATAACATGTTATCTCCTCCAATTCCGCAACATCCCTGGTTGATGAACAGCCATTTAGAAATAAACTCAAAAGCGCAAAATGAAAAGCCCAAATCAACACTCGCCAAACATCTACTAACGTGAACCTGCCAGAAGGAGCCTGAAGGGTGGCGCTAAAGAGCTGAAAAACCATGTAGTACGTCACTTGTGTTTGCTGACCAACAATTACGTGCCGTTTGTCTGCAAGAAAAGTTTGGGGCCAATGCCCATCGGACAAAAGTCAAAGCTTTTGTCAACGGAAAATCTGCTTGTGTGTACGAGGCTTTAGACACCAGTACTTATTAGTGAGGATTGTTTTTGGCATAGATAACCTAGCACAGGGCCTTCCATATCTAGCCTCTTTTTAGCCATCCTTGGAGAGCAAAACTTAAAATGTGTTTCACTGTCTTGGATAAATAAAGTAGAGTTCTGTACGCCATCTCACTCCTGACATTGTGATTACAGTTGTCCTGGAGAACGTTAATAAAATGACTGTGGGCATAAAGAAGATAATATATTTTACTAGAGATTAATGCAATTCAAAAGTCCCACAATAGAAGTAAGGTGTGTATTGTGAGGCTGTAGAGTGAAACTGAGAAGATGTCCGTCAATAACAATTTTTTTGATTGAGTTGTGTTGGCACTGCAATAATCCTCCCCCTCTGTATCTCCCTCTTTTTTTATTTTTAACAATTATTGGGATGAGGTGCCTTATTTACAGACTTACCCGTCACTTTCTCAAAGATTCACATACTTTTTTTTCAATTTGTTGGTGATAATTATAAGCACATGATAAATATTCCTCTTTCTCTTTAGTGTTTAAACCAGCTATTCTCAACCGGGGTTCCTTGGAAGCCTGGAGTTCCTCCAGAGGTTGCTAGGGGTTCCTTGAGCTGTGGCTGATGAACCACCTTTTGGATGATGCCTATAGAGTTCAAGGTTCAGCACTACTTGGCAAAGCTGTATGACACTAAATATCTTTTTAGCTGTCTTTAAGGGTGGCATTCTGAGCACCATTTTAAGGGGGGCATTCTTTCTATTGACTACCAATATAAGAAGCATTATTCCTATTGAGCCCTGATAAATTGGTTTTTGTAAGGGTTCCTTGAGACATGAACATTATGTTTGGGGTTCCTCTAGGGTTAAAAGGTTGAGAAAGCCTGTTTTATACTGACCCCAGGATGTAATCATTCTTTTTATTTCATCAGACCTAATTGGTAAATACTATTTTTCACATGGCACCTTTGTTTGAATTAATATGAGCCCCTTTCCCTTTATCAATTATCTGGTAAAAGTGTTACAAAACTTACATTGGTAAAATCAGTGTGTATATGCAGTAAAGCACGCTTGTTCTCACAGTGGAACCTAAGGAGTTAATCCTCTGCGTTGTGTAAAAAGCCTATGTGATCCTGTCTCTCTGATCCTCCTTTTCTTCCAATGACTCCAACCCATCTCCTGACAGAAAAGAGCATTAGGGGTTAAGCTGCACATGCTCCGTTTGGTGTGTATTGCTAGAGAGTTTTTTTTTTCTTTGCGAGCGTGCATGTGATCAGCACAGGGCCAATCAGCACTGTCCGGACAGAGGATCAGGGGTCCTGCAGCCTTATAGGACAATTAGGGGAAAATTTTAAAAAACTCTTACAAGCTTTAAGGTATATTTACCAGTTTATATTTACTAAAAGTATTGCATTTCCATGTACTGTGGGAGACCACATATAGTGATTGCAGGGTCCTGGGTTTAGTAACACTTTAACGTGACAAAACTTAATAGATGGTGGTCTTTGTTGAACGGTCGCCTTTTTTCTAATATTTAATCATGGACAGAATGCAATTAAATATGAACTTTTACCAGGTACAGAGGGACAAAAAAGTATTTAGTCAGCCACCAATTGTGCAAGTTCTCCCACTTAAAAAGATGAGAGAGGCCTGTAATTGTCATCATAATTATACCTCAACTATGAGAGACAAAATGTGGAAACAAATCCAGACAATCACATTGTCTGATTTTTGAAAGAATTTATTTGCAAATTATGGTGGAAAATAAGTATTTGTTCACCTACAAACAAGCAAGATTTTTAGCTCTTGCAGACCTGTATCTTCTTCTTTAAGAGGCTCCTCTGTCCTCCACTCATTACCTGTATTAATAGCACCTGTTTGAACTTGTTATCAGTATAAAAGACACCTGTCCACACACTCCAAACTCCACTATGGTGAAGACCAAAGAGCTGTCGAAGGACACCAGAAACAGACTGTTGTCCTAAAATCTTAATGTTAGTACGCTCCTTTTGACAATTGCTGTCCAACTTTCGGCCAACAAATGTTGGATGACAGGCTAGTAAATTTTCGGCGGACAGCGGTTTGACATCAGAATTTCATATGATCAGTACATAAATTCGTCACACAAAAGTTGAAAGTACAAACATACATGCTCAGAATCATGGCTCACCAAACACGAAATTAGAGGGGGCCCAAAGGGTGCCACTCGAGCTGAAATTCCTCGTAGTATGCCACTACATTTGTGTTTGTGGCACAACAATTGTGTATAGTTAGTATGCAAGACAAGATCCTGCCACATGCCCTTTTGACAAAAATCAGACCCTCAGTTGGCCAACAATCATGCCATGTGTACGAGGCTTAAGACAATGCTCAGTTGGTCTAGTGGGAAATGCCCTTTACAGGCAGGGACTGCGGGTCCCTTTGGTGTAGCAAAGAAAGTCCTATTGAACACCTGTTCTATCTGTGGCTACTGCTCCCACTACCACCTATTCAGACACTGCCAGCCCACTTGGCTGCAGCTGCTCCTTTTTTCTGCCCATTCCACCACAGTCCACTGACTCTGCATCCATCCCAGACTGCTCTCTCCCAGTCTTCTCAGGCATGCCTCTCTGTCCTCCCAACTGTGTGTCACTCACCAGCCCACCTGGCTGTTTTCCTCCCTGGAGATTTGCCTGGCAGTGTCCTCCTGCTGTCCTCTTTACTCCCATGCCCAGGCCTGAGTTCACACCTTCCCAGACTAGGGGGTTGCTCTCAAAGGCCTCCCACAGCCACTCCATCACTCCATCTCCAGCTTCCACCGAACTCCACTGCCAAAGCTGGGTTGATACTAAGTATTTGGTGGAACCTGCCCCCTGCCAACCCATCTGTTGGAGATTGGTCAAGACCCTTATGAATACTCTAGGCAGCTCCACCTTACCTCCCATTCTTCTGGAAGTTTCTATCAAGTTCGAGAAGTAGGGGGGAGGTCTCGGTGATGCTGCCTGTGAGTCAGCCAGATCTCCCTGGATCTCTGCCCAACCCCGGAAAAAAAAACACACATTATTGGCTAGCAGACAAGTCTGAAGAAGTTAACCTACATTAAACAAAAACCTGACTTTAGCAACTCTAGGGGATGCTACACATACAAAGAAACAAAACAAAATGGACGATTATTCCATCGTGTGTACCAGGTATTAATCGCCTTGAATATTTATATGCTAAATATGTCTTTGCTTTCCAAATTGGTTTACAATCGTGATAAATATAGTAATTGAAACTAAAAATTCATATTTCAAAGCTTATTTCAAACTACTTGTTGTAAAACTTACAATAATGGACATTCATAGTATGTAATTAGCATAGATTGCAGCTTGCACAATGCCTTTATCTGTTCAGAAGAATCAAAGAGGATGGAACTATAATCGTGCTATCCTGGTGACTGTAATAAGTAAACAAATCAGAAAAAGAAAAACTTGCTTAGAAGGTTCATCAAAAGATGTCAAACATCATTCATTTTCTAGAACAAAGCTCTCTGCTGAAGTGTATATTGAGGCAATTCACAAATGTGAGTTTTAAACATCTATTATTTAGGTGTCTGTGCGAGCCGCTAGTCTTGATATGGTGAAACCAATGCCAAGTTATTGAACTGAAAAATGAATAAGTACATGATGATAACATGTAACATGCCACTAAAATGTACAAACTACAAGACACTGCTGCCTTGTGTTATTACTTTAAATGACAAAACTTTTGTCCGTAGCTGGTCCCTTTGGTTATAATTCCATAGTTCTTGAGGCTTGTAGACTTAGTGATTCTAGAATAAATTGTGATTTTACTGCTGCAGGCATAACCGCTAGAATATAAAAAGCTACATTATCTACATTTGCACGAGGAAGGAAAATAATAAAGGATAACTGTAGTTATAGAGAACCTTGACGACTTTGCCAACACAAACCTCAGATCGGTGGATAACCATATGCAAATGCCAAAATCTATGCCACCTGCTACTTTAAGCCTCCTGTGAGCCAACAGGCTGCATAGACTTTCATATGTACATCTTTTTCCATAGAGTATTGCGGAGAACCATTTCTTGCCTGCAAGGAGACTAGTTCTCCATTATATTTTATGAAAAAATGCACAATACCTGTTGTGGCCTGTTTTCTCCTTGGGGAATTGAAATTCCATCTGCAATGTGTATTTGCACATGGTTTTCTACCAAGCTGAAATCTGTTTTGTGGGTTATACCTTGGGGAGTGGTGGAGGGGTGGCAATTATTCTTTATCAAATGATTTCACTTTGAAATAGAATGCGTTGTGCGTTGATGCTGACTAATGTTTTTTTAAATATATATATATATATATATATATATATATATATATATATATATATATATAAAGCATTCGTGACTAAATAGGGAACATAGGATAAGTAACTGGATGGGGATAAGGTGGGTATTTAAGGGTATAAATTGGTTCAAAGGGGGGATCTTTGGCAGGCTTTGATGAGCCTCAAGTTCTTGATGTAGAAGAGAATTACCTAGAAGTAATAAAACATATTTACAAATAAGAATGTTTTTATTTTTTTAAGTTTCCCAAAAAATGTTGGGAAAAACATTACAGTCCAGCCTTTGTATTCTTATTTTTTTATTCTTTTATTCTAAATTAATGCCATTGTTTGGGAAACTCTATTACATTTTACTATAATTAGGCTACTATATCACAGTCTAAATATGACAATTATATGACTTTAATGACCTTAAGTCTGGGATATGTACAATATTCTGTGAGTTTGTTTTGAAGTATGACTTTGGTTTCATTTGAGGTGTAAAGATCTGCTGGGTTCTAGGGTCGAGAACCCCCAGCTAATTAGTGGCCTAAGTTGTCACAGTTTACTTGTATGGTTCGGTTGTGTGCGCATGTTTCTTGGTGTAATGGTTGGTGGCAAACACACAACAAAGTTGTAAGAGCAGAATTTGCTTTGTTCGGCTATTACTTATTCATACAGTTTGAAAGCTATAACACATAATTCAGATATCTTAATGGTATGCATAATGAAGACCTACATACCTTGTCCTATGCAACAAATAAACCTTTATTTTTTAGACTGCTAAAGCAACACCTCAGCAGGGGAAAGACAAAATAAAGTTTACTGTGTGCATAGGATATGGAATTTCACCTGCATTCTTGGCTGGAAAGAGGCGTATTAGAAGCAGTGTTGTAAACAAATTAGTGGATCTTAAGTATACTGTATGTTCTATTTTCAATCTGAAACCAAATGAATGTACCTTTTTAACCACTTTCAGACCGGACCAATTTGCTGGTCAAAGACCAGACCACTTTTTGCGATTCGGCACTGCGTCGCTTTAACTGACAATTGCGCGGTCGTGCGACGTGGCTCCCAAACAAAATTGACGTCCTTTTTTTCCCACAAATAGAGCTTTCTTTTGGTGGTATTTGATCACCCCTGCGGTTTTTATTTTTTGCGCTATAAACAAAAATAGAGCGACAATTTTGAAAAAAACACATTATTTTTTACTTTTTGTTATAATAAATATCCCCCAAAAATATATAAAAAAAACATTTTTTTCCCTCAATTTAGGCCGATACGTATTCTTCTACATATTTTTGGTAAAAAAATCGCAATAAGCGATTATTGATTGGTTTGCGCAAAAGTTATAGCGTTTACAAAATAGGGATAGTTTTATAGCATTTTTATTAATAATTTTTTATTATTTTTTTTTTACTAGTAATGGCGGCGATCTGCGATTTTTATGGTGACTGCGACATTGTCGGGGACCCATCGGACATTTTTGACACATTTTTGGGACCATTGTCATTTATACAGTAATCACTGCTATATAAATGCAGTGATTCCTGTGTAAATGACACTGGCAGTGAAAGGGTTAACCAGTGGGTGGCAGTGTAGGGGTTAAGTGTTCCTAGGGGTGTGTTACTAACTGTGGGGGGGTTGGGCTTTCATTTAGTGTACACTGATCTCTGCTCCAATCACATGGAGCAGAGATCAGCGTCACTAGTTGCTAGGCAGAATGGAAAAATGTTGTTTATACAGCATTTCCTCCATTCGGCCGCTCCGTGAGACGATCGCGGGGATGCCCGCGGCGATCGAGTCCGCGGGTCCCGCGACCGGACTCACGGGGGTCCCGACCAGCGCGGCAGCGCCCCGCTGGCGGCGCGCTCCCGATGGCAGGGCGGCATCGAATATTGGACGTACATGTACGCCAATATGCCTGCCCGTGCCATTCTGTCGACGTACATCATCGTGCGCTGGTCGGGAAGTGGTTAATACACAATTATTTACATTTGAAGAGTGTCTCAACAGTATGGTTTAAATGAACATTTAAAATGGTTGGTCCTATAGCCTCTTTGCAGATGACATCCCGTATCAAGTTTTGTGAAGACCATAGACTTCTTAGGCCACAGTTGTACTTACATGCACATTTATGGGGTGCTCTGTAGCACATCCTCTCAAACCTATGGACAGTTTATGGTTTAGTAAGACCTTGTGTATGCAACCTCCTTTAAACTCCTTTTCTAAGTGCAAGAAAATTAAGGTTTAGGATGATCATTTGTATAGACAATGCTGGATTGTTTGCAAGTTATGTGTATGTATTGTGGTAGTGAGGTACCCCACCAGTGTTTGGACAGAGGATTCTCAACCAGGCAGGTTGAGGGGCTCCCGTTTATTTTCTTATTTGGGAGGAAACTGGCTTTTCAGTGTCCTCATTGTTTACCAAAATCCGTTTTGGGATCTGGAGCCTGGGGATTTTGTAGCGATCCGGGTCCAGGTTTTGAGATCCACCAGCATACTGACTGGTCAGGTGTGTGCTGGGCTATTTGTAGACACCTGACCATGGTTCTGGACTCCACCCTCCCGAAGAGTCCAGGCAAGCAAGGGAGAAGTGTGCATGTCTGCACAGGTCGGTCTGTCAGAGCAGGCAGAGGGTCCAAGCTTGTGGGCTGAAAAAGGAAGCTGGAAAAGAGTGCTGAGGTACTGGGTGTACAGGAACTCTGTTATAGAGCCGAGAGGGCTGAAGCGTAAGTCTGAGCAGCAGTGCTGCTAAAGATAGCCAGGTGGCTTGGTATTTTTTGGTTTTACTTGCATTGTTGCTGTGGAAAGCTGAAACTCCTGTGTGGGCAACTCTTCTGTTATCGGACATTTTCTTTCTTTAATAAAAGTGGGCCTACAAGCCCTTAAAATGGCATATCTGCCGAGGACTCAGCTCACTGGTAAGCTCTACGCTTAAGTTAAAACAACCCCCGATGTTACAGTATGTAGAAGTATTAATGGAAGGAGCATTCATTTTTTCTTGAGATATATTAGCCTTTTATGCTATCAAAGCTATAAAAATCAAATATAGAGTCAAGCTTACAAAAAAAAAAAAAGATATCCGGTACCTGTCATAAACCTACCAATATGTATTTGAAAACAGTTTCCCATATGTATCCGATTTACTATATATATATATATATATATATATATATATATATATATATATATATATATATATATATTTACCAAAGCTTGATAAAACTTTGCTAGGATGCAGTAAAGTTTTAACATGTAACAAATTACATGAAGCCAAACTCAACCAACCAAGCTATTTCAGTGGTGTTTGGTACTTAATGTGATTGTAGCCGTATTAGTGACCGAGAAAATTGAGTACTGTCCGTGATACATTTTGGTGTTTAGGTAACTTATTAGCTGCCATTGCCTTTCAGCCTACAAGGTGCAGTGTCCCTTCCTTGATACGATCTCTAAAAACAAAACTGGTTTTGTATAAATGTAAATAAGAAGACAGAACTGCTTAACAGGGGAACTCCAGAGGGTTTCCTTTTAATGATTAAAAAGAGTCAAACTAGGCACCTATAATAATTTACTGGTGGCTATTTTAGAACATTTTGCATTACATTCTGTGTTTGCATCCTTTAGACCTTTACAATTAACCTCATTGGCGGTAATCCTAAGTGTGGCTTGGGGTGAATTTTCATTACCAAAAGCGGTAACCTCGAACCACACTCGGGATTGCATTGCAGTATGCTGGGAAAGTCACTTGCCTTGTCCCTGGGATCCTGCATTGTCCTCCCCGCTGTGTCTGAGGGCTATGTGCTCCGCCTGATGCACTGTGTGCCAGGCTTTGTTCCCTGTGAGCATCGCGGATGGGCAAATTCAAAAAGGGAAAAAAACAAAACACATACACTACACTGTAATCTTACAGATTACATTACTGTATCAAATCATTTCACCTTTTGTTCCTAATGCTTTGTCCAGTGCCCTGCATGCATTTATATATTAGATATACTGTTATTTCTGCCTGGAAACTTGAGAATGTTCATGGCAATCAAAAAGCATCCCTTTACATCAAAAGCTAGAAAACAGCGATAGTAAATTAGAATCAGTTGCATAATTGAGCGATATTGATTTGTGGGCAAATTTGTGATCAAACACTGAAAGTTCACGACAGCGACAATTCTGCAACTGAGCAAATTTCAGTGATTACATTTTTGAATACATTTTATTGTTATTATATTATTTGTGATAATTATTTATAGTTATTTATTATATTAGAATTTATGGTTTTGTGCTTATAAACTTTATCATACCCGGGATGTCTACTAGACTCTTGTTTGGACAGATTTAAGTGTTTTATTCCTAATAATTATAGGCCTACAATATAAAGTGCCAAATTTCCATGCAAAACAATGTACTACTTTGAGACGTAATAATCATACCGCCAGGGAAGTTAAAGCTGTGTCAGGAACCATGAATGGGACTGAGACAGAAGTGCAGTAAAATCACACTTTTTAATAAAATGGTATAAACAGCGCAAACGTAATCAAAACATAGCCAGGGTTCGGTAACCAGAGTAGGTAGTCGGAACAAGCCAGTGAAACAGGAATCCAGAGATCAGCATAGTTTGCATGAAATTGGTTGACATTCTGACTACTTACAGGGAAGAGTTTGGTTAGGAGTGGCACTGAGTGTCCACATCATCAGTCCTGATGTGGAGAATTGTAGGTTTATTAATGTCGGTATAACAGGTTTCTTCCCAATGCTTTCCTTTATCCACTGAGTAACTTTGGGTAGAAATGAGAGGTAAAGAAGGAAAGGAAAATCAAAACCACCAGACCACATTTAAGAAGTGGTTTGGTGTAAAATTATTCTCTTCCCAGTTGAATGCCAACAAATTTTCAAAGCTAACACAATCCCCCTTTTCAGGGCTTGAATGTGCAGGAAAGTGACTTGTTACAAGAAAGTACAGCTAGTGTAGCAAACTTTCAGTGCATGACTACATTTCTGTTGTAGCAGCAATACAATGCACAGCATCTATATTAATCCTTTACACTGAATTAGTGCCTTGACATTTCACTAACTTTATGAACAGAAATGCAGATTCACTCTGAAAGTTTGCTATAGTAATACAAATTAATCTATCACTCCTTTTCACATCAAGCCTTGAAGAACTGGGATTCTTTTACCCCCCAAAACATGTTGGATCTCAACTGAAAATAAGACATTTGTGCGTAACCACCTTATTAATACAATCTTATTGTGGTCCTTTCTTTAACTTTAAGGCATGCTCCCAATTTTACATCCATATAGGTCTGCATGCATGTCCCCATGCTCACACTGTCTACATTCGGGGTCATGTACGCACACCCACACAGATGTCAGATTGGGAACAGCAGCTTTGCCTGTGCAGCCATTGCATTCCAATTTACATAAATGGGACTGCCTGTACGGGATTCATGGAACACCTCTGCATCCCTGTGCGGGTAAACATGGACCTCCATGGGCATACATTTTAGTATGCCATATGTGAATGATGCTTTAGTAGAAATCCTGAAGGTGGTTTTCGGGGTGCCGTGCGCAACAAAAAGTCCCACACATGTGGTATCCCCATACTCGGGAGAAGTAGCGGAATATATTTTGGGGTGCAATTCCACATATAACCATGGCATGTGTGAGCAATATATCATTTAGTGACAACTTTTTGTAAATTTTTTTTTTTTTTGTCATTATTCAATCCCTTAGGACAAAAAAAAAAAAATATTCAATGGGCTCAACATACCCATCAGCAATTTCCTTGGGGTGTCTACTTTCCAAAATGGGGTCATTTGGGGGGGGGGGGGTTTGTACTGCCCTGCCATTTTAGCACCTCAAGAAATGAGATAGGCAGTCATAAATTAAAAGCTGTGTAAATTCCAGAAAATGTACTCTAGTTTGTAGACGCTATAACTTTTGCGCGAACCAAAAAATATACGCTTATTGACATTTTTTTTTACTAAAGACATGTGGCTGAATAAATTTTGCCCTCAATGTATGACTAAAATTTCGTTTATTCGATTTTTCTTATAACAAAAAGAAGAAAATATCTTTTTTTTTCAAAATTTTCGCTCTTTTTCCATTTATATCGCAAAAAAAAAAATCGCAGAGGCAATCAAATACCATCAAAAGAAAGCTCTATTTGTGGGAAGAAAAGGACGCAAATTTTGTTTGGGTGCAATATTGCATGACCGCGCAATTACCAGTTAAAGCAGCGCAGTGCGAAATTGGAAAAAGACCTCTGGTCCTTAAGGTGTTTATTGGTCCGGGGCTGTAGTGGTTAAATCAATGGGCTTACTTCCACTTTAAGTGATGAACGTAATAGTTTCCCCATATAGTGCAATTTTTCTCTAAATTGTAATATAAATTGTGTGACAACAGAGTAGTTAAATAGTGAGCTATGTAAATTGTTGCCATGAGCATGACATGATTTTGATTGTATTGGTTCTTGATCTTCCCATATTAGTTGTACCCCATTGGAAATATTTAGATTTTTCTTTTTGTTGTGACTGTCTACCAGGGGCGGCCCATACCTTAGGGGCGCCCGGGCACCGCCATCTCGCTATATGTAGTGGATAGATAAATGCATAGCATGAATCTATCTGTGGCTGCCCCCTATTTATATGTCCGGCCCCTTTCAGGGCACCAGGCATATGAAATAGAGAGGCCAGATTTTTTTTAAGAACCTGATTAGAGCCATAGGCTCTAATAGGCTTCAAAATAGGGTGGTCTCGGGATGCAGAGCATTGCATCTGGAGCCCACCCAGGGCACCATTTTCATTTGCTGTTGCAACACTGATCCTCATCCCAGCAATCAGGAAGCAGGTATTAAATCTGTTTCCCGACTGGCCAAAACGTCAGGCGATTCTTTTGGACGCCTAGCGCCAGGAGGGTGAGAGGAGACACCATGGAAGCTGCTCTAGGAGAGGACACTGGTCACTGGAGCAGCTTTCCCCAAGCCCACCAAGCTCTCAACGCCCGCATTCAAGGTGACAGCGGGTCATGGTGGTGGGGTGTTAGTACCGCTCCACCGGCAGCCCGGGGGGGGGGTTTGGCGCCCAACCAAAAAAAAAGACCAGCCGCCACTGCTGTCTACAATAGCCTACAGTTGACTAGAGGATGGTTGCTTAAATGTGTAGCTACATTCCTTATGCTAGCAATATAAATTATAACTTTTCATGTAACATAAGGTGTTTTAAAGACCTCTTTGAGCACAAGGGAGCAAAACAGATATTTTCTACACTGAGTACATGGTACAGCATTGCATGACCGTGCAATTGTCGCAAAGCAGTGCCAAATTGTAAAAAGTGCTTTGGTCAGGAAGAGGGTAAAATCTTCCGGGGCTGAAGTGGTTAATAGAAAATAGAAATGTAATAAAATGCTTGCAAAAAAGCGAGCATTTCTTATAAGCTTGCCATGTCTGTTGGGGATGCACCGAAATTTCGGCCGTCGAAACATATCGGCCGAAAATGCCCTTTTCGTCAATTTGCCGAAAGGAAAAAACGGCCGAAAATGGGGCAGGGCCTGGGCGGGGGCCGAGCATCGCCTCGCCCCTGGTGCCGCCCATCATGGGAGATCTATAACGCAGGAGAGCCGCCTCCGCCGTCTGGTTCAGTAGAGCTCTGGGAACATCACAGCTTTAATTTCAATAGCTGTGTTCCCCCATCGCGCGCCGTTGCATACAGCCCCTCCCCCTTGTCCGGAGAACTGTGATAGACAGATTACCCTTCCAGATTGGACAGGTGATCTGTCTATCACAGTTCCCCGGACAAGGGGGAGGGGCTGTCTGCGACGGCGCGTGCCGGAGGAACACACAGCTATTGAAATTAAAGCTGTGATGTTCCCAGCGCTCTATTGAACCAGACGGCGGAGGCTGCTCTCCTCTCTCTTCGCTGCATCACTGGCTGCATGGGGACAACACACTGGCTGCACAGGGGACAACACACTGGCTGCACAGGGGACAACACACTTATCTCTTTTATCATGTCGCCAGTCTCTGACCACCTCCTGTACCATGCCGCCAGTCTCTGACCACCTCCTGTACCATGCCGCCAGTCTCTGACCACCTCCTGTACCATGCCGCCAGTCTCTGACCACCTCCTGTACCATGTCGCCAGTCTCTGACCACCTCCTGTACCATGCCGCCAGTCTCTGACCACCTCCTGTACCATGCCGCCAGTGTCTGACCACCTCCTGAACCATGTCGCCAGTGTCTGACCACCTCCTGAACCATGTCGCCAGTGTCTGACCCCCTCCTGTACCATGTCCCCAGTCTCTGACCACCTCCTGTACCATGTCCCCAGTCTCTGACCACCTCCTGTACCATGTCCCCAGTCTCTGACCACCTCCCGTACCATGTCCCCAGTCTCTGACCACCTCCCGTACCATGTCCCCAGTCTCTGACCATCTCCTGTATAAAATTTTTTTTAAAAACAGTCATTTTCGGTATCGGTGCTATTTCGGTTTTCGGCCTAGTGTATTTTTCATTTTCGGTATCGGTTTCGGCACCAAAAAACCCATTCAGTGCATCCCTAACTGCAACAAAGTTTGACAAAATCCTTGTAATGTACATAGGTCACCCAGAGGGGAATGTTTTTTTTCTCATCAAAAGTGGAGTTACTCTTTAAATAATTCTACTTACACAGGTGGAATTATTTGCCTCCAAAGGGCCAATGCACCTCACATATAGATGCTATAGAAGGGACATTTCCAAAGTAATATAAACAATAAACTGGAAAGGCATCTGGATTTGCGTTACAGAGAAATTAATACACATGGTAATGTTTTTGGCTCACTTACCAGCGACTGTCTGACTGTTTTTGCTAGGACCCTAACTTGTATAATGTGCATATTTTTGATACCATTGTGCTAAATAAGTATGGTTCAAGTTGGTAACTTAGTTTATCCACTGCCTTCATATTTAGCTGCCGAGTTAATATAAGAGGATCTCATCCTATATTTATGAAGCTATCGATCTAGAGGAAGCCAAACACAAATTTGTTAGTGTAAGATTTGCAAATTACATCCCACATGGGAAAAATAAATTTCTTCATGACTCCAGCAAGCGCTATGAGATCTCTATGATCAATGAGGGCTGTGACTAAGGATAATGAAATATTTTATGGATCAATTCAGTGACACTTTGAAGTATGATCTAAATCTTTTGTGGAATCCTATTTGGTTATATTATTGGTAATACATTGCAATATACAATCAGAAATTATTTGGTAATTTGTTTAATACTTAAATTATTGCAGGTACCACCAGATCATCAGTACTGTCTGGGAAAATATTTGTTAGATCTTCCAGCATGACTGTGACTGTCTAAGAGCTCCACTGAAGCCAACATTGTGTTGTCCCTTATGTTGTCCATATATTCTTATGGAGATCCTTATAGAGGATGCACGGCACAAAAATATTAACTGCATTCTTCTTAGGAATGTTCAAATGAAGTAGTGAAACATTTGTAGAATAAAAACAATAAAATAAGTATTTTATTTAAACAGTACAATAGTCGGTAAAATTGAGATTGTGATCAGTGCAGTACAATATCAGAGTTGATATATCAAGCTGTTCCCAAATTAGATATAGATTACTTCTGTGTCACAGCTACAGTTTCTAGTGGTCCTATCAGTTTCTGCCAGAGGAGATATCAGATAGCATAGGTGCTTTAGGTTTCAGCCAAGCTTACAGTCTGTCACGGCAGCCCTGTGAATTTGTGGGAATGAAAATAAAAATTCAGAACTCAGGGCATTGTTTACTGTAACATCTGGAACTTCATTGTGCTTTATTTACCAAAAGAGCAGAGATCATGTGGCAAGGTGAATTTTTACTTTTCTCATAGTCCTGGAAATAAAATGAAGTTACATAGTTAATCAGGTTGAAAAATGATACAAGTCCATCTAGTTCAACCCATTTAAACAAAAAAAAAAAAAAATCATACAATCCTATATACAGCAATCCTTCACCCACAGTTGATCCAGCTGGAGATGAAAAACCTCAGCAAAGCATGCTCTTTTTTCCTCTAGATATAAAGAGTGCCCCCCCCCCCCCCTGTCCTCTGTGATGACCTTAAAGCGGAGTTCCACCCAAAAGTGGAACTTCCACTCATCTCATTCCTCCCCCCCTCCGGTGCCACAATTGGCACCTTTCAGGGGGGTCAGCCACTTCCAGGAGCCTCAGCCGAGGCGATTGACATCATGGCTTGGGCTCCTTCCCCTGTCGCTGGGCCTGTAGGAGAGAGGAGCGGGTCTCACGCATGCGCAGTAAGATTCCCGGCGTGAAGCCAAAAGGCTAAATTGCTGAGTACCCTTCCCCGCAATGGCGGCAGCAACACTCGACAGCTGATGGAAACATCAGCTGTGGTGCCGGACTCCAGGAAAGGTAGGTGTCCTATTATAGAAAGCCAGCAGCTGCAGTATGTGTACAGGAGACAGATCATATTCCCCCACAGTTAGAACACACATAGGGAAAACATTTAACCCCTTGATTGCCCCCTAGTGTTAACACCTTCCCTGCCAGTGACATTTATACATTAATCGGTGGCTATTTATAGCACTGATCGCTGTATAAATGTCAATGGTCCCAAAAAAGTGTCAGATTTGTCCGCCGTCATATTTCAGTCCGGATAAAAATCGCAGATCGCCGTCATTGCTAGTAAAAAAAAATAATAATAATAAAAATGCCATACATCTATCCCCCATTTTGTAGACGCTATTGCGATTTTTTATTTTTTTTTTACCAAAAATATGTAGAAGAATATATATCGGCCTAAATTGATGAAGACAATCTTGATAAAAATCTGCAGCAGATTTTTATCAAGAATGTCTTGGTACATTTTTCCATTCATCCTTCCTTCAATGATATGACCATGATGTGTTCAATACTTATTTTACCTGCTGTGTGTGTGTGTGTGTGTGTATGTGTATATATATATATATATATATATATATATATATATATATATATATATATATATATATATATATACACACACATTTGTTAGTATCTCCCACTAAAAATAGAAGAAAAAATATATTTTATCTTAAAGAGGGATTCCACCTACACAAAAAATATTAAAAGCCAGCAGCTATAAATACTACAGCTGCTGACTTTTAATAAATGGACACTCCCCTGTCCCGGGGTCCAGCGATGTCGGCAGCCGAGATCGATCGCTCTGCTCTTGGCTGCTGCCGCCACCTTTCTAGGTGAGGGAATCAGGAAGTGAAGCGTTGCGGCTTCACTTCCCGGTTCCCTACTGCGCATGCGCAAGTCGTGCAGCGCAATAGGAATTGTCCGCGCTGTCTCTGGGACCCGTGTGTGTCCCAGCAGACAGCGCGGCGGGACAGGAAATGGCATAGACTCCCATGGGAGTCTATGCACGGAAATGGGTGCAAATACCTGTCTTAGACCGGTATCTGCACCCCCCTCCCCCCCGAAAGGTGCCAAATGTGACACCGGAGGGGGGAGGGTTCCGATGAGCGAAAGTTACACTTTAGGGTGAACCCCGCTTTAATAACTTGGTACTGGCAAAAATAATTGTCATACATCACTGTTTGTTCTGTATTTTAAGCAAATGCAAACGACATTGATGGGACCCTTAACCACTTTCAAACCGGACCATTTTGCTGGTAAATGACCAGAGGTCTTTTTACAATTTGGCACTGCGCTGCTTTAACTGGTAATTGCGCGGTCATGCAATGTTGTACCCAAACAAAATTTGCGTCCTTTTCTTCCCACAAATAGAGCTTTCTTTTGATGGTATTTGATTGCCTCTGCGATTTTTATTTTTTGCGATATAAACGTAAAAAGACCGCAAATTTTGAAAAAAAATGATATTTTCTACTTTTTGTTATTAGAAAAATCCAATAAACTCAATTTTAGTGATACATTTAGGCCAAAATGTATTCAGCCACATGTCTTTGGTAAAAAAAAAGTCATTAATTGTATATTTACTGGTTTGCGCAAAAGTTGTCACATCTACAAACTAAGGTACGTTTTCTGGAATTTACGCAGCTTTTAGTTTACGACTGCCTATCTCATTTCTTGAGGTGTTAAAATGGCAGGGCAGTACAAAACCCCCCCAAATGACCCCATTTTGGAAAGTAGACACCCTAAGGAAATTGATAAGTGGCATGTTGAGCCCATTGAATATTTTATTTTTTTGCCTCAAGCGATTGAATAATGACAAAAAATAATTTTTTTTTTTTTTTTACACAAAGTTGTGACTAAATGATATATTGCTCACACATGCTATGGGCATATGTGAAATGACACCCCAAAATAAATTCTGCTGCTTCTCCTGAGTACGGGGATACCACATATGTGGGACTTTTTGGGAGCCTAGCCGCGTACGGGGCCCCGAAAACCAAGCACCGCCTTCAGGCTTTCTAAGGGCGTAAATTTTTGATTTCACTTCTCACTACCTATTACAGTTTTGAAGGCCATAAAATGCCAAGATGGCACAAAACCCCCACAAATGACCCCATTTTAGAAAGTAGACACCCCAAGCTATTTGCTGAGAGGCATTTTGAGTCCATGGAATATTTTATATTTTGCCACAAGTTGCGGGAAAATTACAAACTTTAATTTTTTTTTATTTTTTTTTTCACAAAGTTATCACTAAATGATATATTGCTCACACATGCTATGGGCATATGTGAAATGACACCCCAAAATAAATTCTGCTGCTTCTCCTGAGTACGGGGATACCACATATGTGGGACTTTTTGGGAGCCTAGCCGCGTACGGGGCCCCGAAAACCAAGCACCGCCTTCAGGCTTTCTAAGGGCGTTACAGTTTTGAAGGCCATAAAATGCCAAGATGGCACAAACCCCCCCCCCCCAAATGACCCCATTTTGGAAAGTAGACACCCCTAAATTTAGGGGTACACTAGTGAGACTAGGTAATAAATGGCGGGTGCCCTGAAACTATAAAAAAAAATAACTAACCAACCAGCGTCACCTGTAACAGTTATATGGTGATCACTGGTGAAAGGGTTAACTAGGGGGCAATCAGGGGGCTTTATGCGGTAGTATATGGGGGTCCCTGGCGCTATAAAAAGCTGCGGCGAACCTAAATACCTACCTGCCTAACTAGCGTCACCTGTGACACTAATACAGTGATCAGAAAAACGATCGCTTATTAGGCTGGGTTCACACTGGAGCGATGTGGGAACGCCACGAATGCGCGGCGGGTTCCCGCATCACATGCCTCCCGGCGGCAGTTCACACTGCCCTATGCGAACTGCTGGGAGTGTCAGTGAAATGTTAATGTCACCCCCAGATCAGTTCGCATATCGCAGTGCGATCTGCAAACTCGGATCGCATGGTGTGAACACCCATGCGATCCGATTCTGCTGCGGGCCTAAAAAAGGGTCCCGTGCGAGTTTGCGGCGGGTGCGACACAAATTCAGCCATACTATCTGTATGGCTGAACTCGAATCGCACAGAGATCGGATGTGATTTGCACTGCATTGCGGTGCGAATCACATCCGTTCTCATAAACCGCTGCAATGTGAACCCAGCCTTAGTGACACTGGCGACGGGGGTGATCACGGGGTTAAACCTTTATTGGGGGGGTTAGGGGGGTACCTTAGAACTAAAGGGGGCTAACCCTAACTGCCCTAACAGTTATTACAGTCACAAATGACACCCGCCGGGTGATCAGGGGGTTAAACCTTTATTAGGTAATAAATGGCGGGTGCCCTGAAACTATAAAAAAATAACTAACCAACCAGCGTCACCTGTAACAGTTATATGGTGATCACTGGTGAAAGGGTTAACTAGGGGGCAATCAGGGGGCTTTATGCGGTAGTATATGGGGGTCCCTGGCGCTATAAAAAGCTGCGGCGAACCTAAATACCTACCTCCCTAACTAGCGTCACCTGTGACACTAATACAGCGATCAGAAAAATGATCGCTTATTAGGCTGGGTTCACACTGGAGCGATGCGGGAACGCCATGAATCCGCGGCGGGTTCCCGCATCGCATGCCTCCCGGCGGCAGTTCACACTGCCCTATGCGAACTGCTGGGAGTGTCAGTGAAATGTTAATGACACCCCCAGATCAGTTCGCATATCGCAGTGCGATCTGCAAACTCGGATCGCATGGTGTGAACACCCATGCGATCCGATTCTGCTGCGGGCCTAAAAAAGGGTCCCGTGCGAATTTGCGGCGGGTGCGACACGAATTCAGCCATACTATCTGTATGGCTGAACTCGAATCGCACAGAGATCGGATGTGATTTGCACTGCAGTGCGGTGCGAATCACATTCGTTCTCATAAACCGCTGCAATGTGAACCCAGCCTTAGTGACACTGGCGAGGGGGGGTGATCACGGGGTTAAACCTTTATTGGGGGGGTTAGGGGGGCACATTAGAACTAAAGGGGGCTAACCCTAACTGCCCTAACAGTTATTACAGTCACAAATGACACCAATGCAAAAAAAAAAAAAAAGCAATTGGTGTCACTGTGACTGGGGGGGCAGGGGTAATTGGGGGGTGATCGGGGGGTAAAGGGGGGGTGTGAGTGTGCCTGGCATGTTCTACTGTGTAGTGTAGTGCTTGTGCAACTCACCGATGCTCTCTCCTCGGTGCCGGAACGAAAAATACCGACACGGAGGAGAGAATACATCACTTCCTCTCCTGTGTTTACATTACAGGAGAGGAAGTGATGTCACCGGACATTTTCATTCGTCGGGAGCGATCGCGAGGGGGTGGCCATGAATGAATGGCCGTCCCCTCGTCCGGGGCAGGCAAGGACGTACATGTAAGCCCTTATGCCTGCCCGTGCCATTCTGTCGACGTACATCGTCGTGCGGCGGTCGGCAAGTGGTCAATCTATATTATTTTGTTGCCTTTTGATGCAATCAACCTTTTGAGTGCAAACAAGCAATTTCTGTAGCTCTCAATGAAACTTTTGCAACTGTTCTTGAGCAAGTGGTTCCAGCTCTGTCAAGTTTGAAGGCTGCCTTCTCCACACAGCTACTTTATAGATGTTTGCTAGGATTCAGATCAGAGTTCACAGAATTCCCCTTCACAATAGTCCAATGTTTTATTTTTTAGCCATTCTGAAGTGTTTTTAGTTCTTTGGGCAATATTGTTTCTGTTTACTTTCTGTAAAAAGGAAAAACATTTAAACAAATACAATATTTTACAGATTTCCAACAATTAACTAGTGCATTCAAAATAAAACAAACTGATATTTCTAAACCACCCTCCTTCACAATTAGTAAAGGAGAGGTCCATTTCATTTAACGGAAGCTTTTTCTTTCCTTGTGTTATTTGTTTTCTCGTTTTCCACAAAATAGAAGCATCTATACCACTATCTGTTTCTCTGTCAGGATGTTTTATATTGTGCATGTCAAACTGAAAAGATACAGTGGCCTGAATCAGTGAAATAAATGTTCAAAGGGCTGCATTATGTTTACTGAGAACCTTACTGGCTTCATTCCAGAAGCAGACTGTAGCATTTTGGAAATTGAGACCTCAGAGTGAGAGGGACCCGCAAGTTGCTCAAAACACTCCAGTGTGACAGGCATTCTGCATAGTCATCTAAAGGGTTTAATGTACAATTGCATAATCTATCTCTCCAAAACTAAAAAAAGGTTTGTCCGTACATACCCTTTGACAGTCCAAAGCTATAACCTTAGTAGTCAGTAGACGCTATGGTACTAAAATGATAAATTGTAGGAGAAGCAATGATTTCCTCCTTAGGAACAAACCTAGAACATGCTACTTATGGTAACACTAATGCCTGCCTTCATTTTGTAAAGTGCTGAGCAAACTGTTGGCTCTGTATAAGTTCTGTATAATAATACTTGACTAACACACTGAAGAGCAGATCCAAGCAACAAGCGAAACGAGTCAGTGAGCTATCAGGGTCATGGTAACTGTACTGAAATTAAAAATGACACTTCACCATAATCTGAGTTCTGTAATCCAAAATAAATCTAAGGTCCCTTTTCTAGTATGTGGTCAAATTTAAATCATTACAATTACTATGACAAATACAGGTGTATTCCACCATTCCCTTATGCATAGTATATGCAGTCTTAATTTATCCTTCAAAAGATGTCACTAAATTAAACTAGATTGACCAAACTAGATTGACAAAGACCAGAGCATTTTTTTGCAATTCGATACTGCATTGTTTTAACTGACAATTTCACGGTCATGTGGCGTGGTTCCCAAACAAAATTGATGTCCTTTTTATGCAAGCATTTTATTACCTTTCTATTTTCTATTAACCACTTCAGCCCCGGAATATTTTACCCCCTTCCTGACCAAAGCACTTTTTACAATTTGACACTGTGTCGCTTTAATGGACAATTGCACGGTCATGTAATGCTGTATCCAAAAAAAATGTGTGTTTTTTTTCCCCACAAATAGAGCTTTCTTTGGTGGTATTTAATCACCTCTGCTGTTTTTTTTTTTTTTGTGCTATAAACAAAAAAAGAGCGTACATTTTGGAAAAAAAGCTAAATTTTTCTACTTGTTGCTATAAAAATATCCTTAAAAAATATATATATATATATATATATATATATATATATATATATATATATATATAAAAAAAAAACATTTCTTTCCTTAGTTTAGGCCGATAGGGAGCTGTGATCAGTGTCAGTCTCACTAGACAGAACGGGGAAATACTTGTTTACATCAGCATTTCCATGTTCTTTGTCTCCGTGAGACGATCGTGGGTATCCCAGCAGACATCGAGTCTGCGGGACCCGCGATCACAGTCCCAAAGCTCACGCCAGGGTCACGTGGTGCGCACGTGACCACACGGCGGCAAATTTAAAGGGACATACCTTTACGCCCATTTGCCTGTCCTTGCCATTCTGCCGATGTAAATGTACATGCGGCAGTCGGCAAGAGGTTAAACATGCTCCAGAAAAGTGTGTTGGTATCACATTGGCTTCAATGCCTTCACTTGGGCTGTGGTTATATAATATTTATATATACAAAATATACTGTTGTGTCTGTTTCTGGTCGTATTCTACCTGATTTTTTTTTATTTTTATTTTTTTTGGTAAGCATCTAAACATTTCTAATGAAAATTGGCAGGCATTCAGGTGCTTTTCTATGACAAATGGTAATGACTATAATCCTTTTGCTGTACATGCATAAAAAAAAAACAGACAGAAGTCTTGATAGTTTATTAAAGTACTTTTGGAAGCACAACAGTCATTATAGAGAATAAATATCACTAAACGTTTGTCTAAATAGATAAGTAATTTGCTAATGCATAGCAAAGTTTTTCAACATGAAGTTTAAATTGTATTACATTAATAATTTGTCTGTCAAATTGCAGAATAAAGTGATGATGACCAGTAGAGTAATTTAATATACAGTTTATGAATGATGGCGCACCAATACATCTTAAAACTTAACATTAATAAGTCACCGGGACCAGATGACTTGCACCCGAGGGTCCTTAGGGAACTCAGTCAAGTAATTTCCAGACAATTGTTCCTAATTTTTACTGACAGTCTACTGACTGCAATGGTACCAGCTGATTGGAGAAAAGCCAATGTAGCACCAATATTTAAATAAGGGCCAAAATACATCCCTGGGAATTACAGACCAGTTAGCCTAACATAATTAGTATGTAAGCTCTTGAGGGGATGATAAGGGACTATATACAGGATTTTAGTAATGAAAAAGGTATCATTAGCAGTAATCAGCATGGATTCGTGAAGAATCATTCTGTTAACATTCTATGAGGAGATGAGCTGCTATTTAGATAAAGGAAGGCCCGTAGATGTGGTGTATCTGGATTTTGCAAAAACATTTGACACAGTTCCCATTAATGTTTACTGTACAAAGTAAGGTCTGTTTGCATGAACCATTGGGTGAGTACACAGATTGAAAACTGGCTACAAGGGCGAGTTCAGCGGGTGGTGATAAATGGGGAGAACTCGGAATGGTCAGGGGTGGAAAGTGGGTTTCTTAGCAGGGCATGAGGTTTAATGTGGAAAATTTTTAAATAATGCATTTGGGTGGCAAAAATATGAATGCAATGTACTCACTAGGGGGAGAACCTCTGGGGAAATCAAGGATGGAAAAGGACCTGGGGGTCCTAGTAGATGATGGGCTCAGCTGGATTTACTAAAGCTGGTGCACTCACAATCTGATGTAGCTGTGCATAGTAGCCAATCAGCTTCTAACCTCAGCTTGTTCAATTAGGCTTTGGCAATAAAACTTGGAAGCTGATGGGTTTCTAAGAAGAAGCGAGCCTGTTTTGCACTCTCCATCTTCAGTAAATAAACCCCAATATGTCTACTCAACAATTTATGCTGACAATGTTAAACCAGAAAAAACAGCATGTTATACTGTATTGATGAATCAAGTCTTTTAGTGTATGTTTAAGTTTTTATTTAAAATCAGTGTAAAATACTACAAAAGCATACTCCTACTGTTTGTTGTGTTTGTGTTAAATTCCTTTTCTAGCACTCCTGTCATTATATTCCTAAACTTTCTGTAGGCAGTGTTCAGTGTTTGTGTTCTGCAACAGTAAAGGTTAATTTCCTTTGATGCTCTTGAAACCTTTCATGTTCACATATTCCGACATCCATACACATGTTTGAGGATGAAGCACTTTGTTCAAATGGTTTATACTCTTAAAATTACAGTATTCATAAACGTACATCATAAATGTATATCCCTGTGTTTTATTTTTTGCCTATATAGGCATGCACATTGTTAGACTGAAGTATTGTATACACATTTTAAGTGGGTGCTTTAGTGTTCATAGAAAAAGGCAAATTCCAGAAAACAACAGCAACAGCACATCATCTTTTTCCACCGAGTGATGTTTCACTTTGGCTCCCTTGTTCCCCTTCCCTATGCTTTAATTGTAGCTCAGAAGATAATGACCCCAAAACTGAAATTCACTCATGGTAAGTGACTGCTTTTTTGTAGAACTCATGATCTCAGCAACACCTAGCTGGCCATCTCAGCAGCAGACTCATGGCTCTTTGCTACAGTTTGGATTGATGAGACTGTGACCCGCCATACCAGCTAGCCACAATTTTATGGACACTAACATTTCTCCCTTCCAAGGCAGGGCGGTTTCAAAAGCTACCCCTTTATAGTAAGCTAGATGCCATCAAACCCTATCTGCTTTAATACAAGGATCTTCACACTTCAAGGAGAAATAACTGCTTTGTTTCAGCAAGTTAACACAAAACTGTTTCATCTACACCTGCTACTTGAATATCTAGAAAGCCACAAGCACAACAGAATTCAGGGGATAGCTACAACCACTGGACAGACTGATCTCCATGCAGTAGTGACCGGAATATTAAATGATACCTTGATCAGAGTGCCTCACACAGAAAATATTATTAAGCCAGGTACACAGAACACTAGAACCTAGAGCTGCAGGTGCCCAATTTCCCAGGAGTGTACTCTGCTGTTGACATTTATATACCCCCAGGGAAGAAGGGATTCTTTTTGTTTAACAAAATTTGGTTAACAGTTACAACCCAGTGAGCTCACAATACAACACCACTACAAAGATTTTTTTACCTTTGGTTGTCTTTTCCCTTTCTACATGCATTTAATATTTTTATAAAATCATTTTCTACTCTCCTAGGTGTTTTACAAGACCACATATCATTATTTCTTAAGTAAGGCAAAGACCCTCTTAGTTGCATGCGTTAGGAACTGATTTCAATCATAAACAGGGAAAGGAATGCCCCCATCCTGGCATAAAAAAAATAGCCTTGAAGTCCCCCCCCCCCCACACTGCAAATGTTAAATGTTTGTTGAATTATTCTAGGGGTAGAAGAATAAGGTGTAATAGCATATTTCTTGCTCTGACAGGCTTCCTTCACACTGTGTGACAGTTCCCCTAAAGTTTCTTCACTACAGCGCTTTGGCTGGTGGAGGCGCACTGAAGCTAAGTACAGTGCAGGACCAATAGTCCTTTAAGCCACGTACACACGTAGCGGTATGTCCGACGTACTTAGTCTGGTGGACTTCCCGCCAGACTGTCCGTCGGACTTTCCGAACGGGCTACTTGCCCACACACGGCACTTTTTGAGTGGACTAATACGGCGTACTAAGTCCGCCGTACTATCCGCCCTACTTTTGAAATGAACAGACTCGCCCACACACGCGGAGGAAAGTCCGCTTATTTCCAGCGCGTCTCCAGGTAGGCGGGGCCCGCAAAGGAGACTTCGCAGGCCCCGCCGCCTGGTATGGACTTAAAGGGGAACCCCAACGCCGAAAAAAATCGGCGTGGGGGTCCCCCCCAAGTCTACAACATACCCTTGTCCGAGCACGCTACCCGGCCGGCCAGGAAAGGGGGGGCGAGCGAGCGCCCCCCCTCCTGAGCCGTACCAGGCCGCGTGCCCTCAACATGGGGGGTGCCTTGGGATGGGGGGGCCGCGGGGCCCCCTCACCCCAAAGCACCTTGTCCCCATGTTGATGAGGACAAGGGCCTCTTCCCGACAACCCTGGCTGTTGGTTGTCGGGGTCTGCGGGCGGGGGGCTTATCGGAATCCGGGAGCCCCCTTTAATAAGGGGGCCCCCGGATACCGGCCCCCCACCCTATGTGAATGAGTATGGGGTACAATGTACCCCTACCCATTCACCTGTAAAATAAAAGTACAGAAAAAACACAACACACGAGATAAAATACTTTATTGCACAGCTCCAGGGGTCTTCCGTCTTCGGGGGTCTTCTCGCCGGACTCCTCCGCTATCTTCTTGTAGCTCTTTTGCTAGCGGAGGAGTCCGGCTTTCTTCCTCGCCGCCGGCCTCTTCTTCCGACTTCGGGGGTCTTGTCCCCCTCTTCGGTTCTTCTGCCGGGCCACCGCGCCTTCTTATAGCTCTTTTACAGGCGGTGGCCCGGTCTTCTGTCGCCGCCGCCGCCTTCCGTTCTTCTTCTTCGTCTTCTTCTCCAGGAGATTTTGACTCGACGATCTCTCCGGCCGCAATGCCAGGGACGCGCTGCGCTGCCACTTATATAGGGACAAGGGGCGGTGTCACATGGGTTTATGTCACATGGGTTGGTGTCACATGGTGACCCCGCCCCCTTACGATGTCACAGTCCCGGAGGATGCTGGGACTGTCGCCATGTGACATCAACCCATGTGACATAAACCCATGTGACACCGCCCCTTGTCCCTATATAAGTGGCAGCGCAGCGCGTCCCTGGCATTGCGGCCGGAGAGATCGTCGAGTCAACATCTCCTGGAGAAGAAGAAGAAGAAGAAGAATGGAAGAATGGAAGAACGGCGACAGAAGAACCGAAGAGGGGGACAAGACCCCCGAAGTCGGAAGAAGAGGCCGGTGGCGAGGAAGAAAGCCGGACTCCTCCGCTAGCAAAAGAGCTACAAGAAGATAGTGGAGGAGTCCGGCGAGAAGACCCCCGGAGCTGTGCAATAAAGTATTTTATCTCGTGTGTTGTGTTTTTTTTGTACTTTTATTTTACAGGTGAATGGGTAGGGGTACATTGTACCCCATACTCATTCACATAGGGTGGGGGGCCGGTATCCAGGGGCCCCCTTATTAAAGGGGACTCCCGGATTCTGATAAGCCCCCCGCCCGCAGACCCCGACAACCAACGGCCAGGGTTGTCGGGAAGAGGCCCTTGTCCTCATCAACATGGGGACAAGGTGCTTTGGGGTGGGGGGGCCGCGCGGCCCCCCCTTCCCAAAGGCACCCCCCATGTTGAGGGCACGCGGCCTGGTACGGCTCAGGAGGGGGGGCGCTCGCTCGCCCCCCCTTTCCTGGCCGGCCGGGTAGCATACTCGGACAAGGGTCTGTTGTGGACTTGGGGGGGACCCCCACGCTGATTTTTTTCGGCGTTGGGGTTCCCCTTTAAGTCCATACCAGGCGGCGGGGCCAGCGACGTCTCCTTCGCAGGCCCCGCCTACCTGGAGACCCGCTCAAAATGAGCGGACTTTTCTCCGGGCGGGAAAAGTCCGCTCATTTCAAAAGTACGGCGGACTGGCATACACACGGCCGGATTGTCCGCCGAAATGCGAGTCCAGCGGGAAGATTGGAGTGCAACACGGCATTCCAAGTCCGCCGTACTTTCGGGTCAAAAAAGTATGCCGGAGGCTACACACGGGGGGATTGTTTGGCGGACTTGAGTTTGCCGGACTTTTCCACCGGATTGTTTGATCGTGTGTATGCAGCATTAGTGTATGTAAGAATGGTGAGGACTTGCTCACAACCTGGTACATTGGAGCCTGTTGAATTGAAGTACAAGGTGCATTTTATTGTCCCTAAACCAAATGAGCATTTCACTCCTCATCTCACTGCAAGGTTTTTTTTTTTTGTTTTTTTTTTACAATGACTGTAGTTTAGCTTTGCACTTTTTCAAAAGATTTTAGCTGATGGATTGTGCCTCAAATACAGAAAATAATCCTCCCTAACAAGGTCAGCTTTATCCCATTGAGAGAGTCCCATGACAGCATCTTTGGGACTTTGAACCTCAAAGGGCTGGGTTGGAGTTTGCTCCCATGTTCCATTTATCTATAGATGCAGAAAAGGTCACCAGCCCGGTGGGTTGGGATTCCATGAATCATATCCTGACTCACATAACTATAACTCTGTACACAAAACTGATTTAGGTCCCTCTACTCTCTCCCTGAGGTTAAAATAAATTTAGCATTATCGCAACCTTTCAACATTCGGAATGAAACGCTCTCTGTCTCTCTCTCTCTCTCTCTGCCTGTCTGTCTCTATCTCTCCATGTCTCTCTCTCTTTGCCTGTTTCTATCCCTGTCACTATCTCTCCATGTGTGTGTCTCTCTCTCTGTCTGTCTCACCCCCCCCCCCCCTTGCCGGTAACGGCATGTGGTGAAAATTGTGTTTCTCCCATATCTTATATGTTCCTCTTTAGGAACGCTTATAAACAAAAACGTGCCTAGACTCAGGTTACAGCTTTTACATGGGTTTACAAACGGTTACAAGCATTTGGCATTTCAAATTCCTCTGAACATCTGTCCTGAACCCATTTTTTTCGTTCCAGAAAATGCTTCTAACCTCAACTGCCTAGAAACTACTATAAACGGCCCTGTGTACATTTACTGTTAAGATAACACAGAGGAGAGTTCAGGGGCAGCTAATAAAAATGCCCAACTGCTCCTAATCATCCGTTTACCAGCAGCAGTGCACATGAGGCCAATGCTGTACAACTCAGTTGAACAACAAACTGAAATCTTTTAGGTGGAGGGAAGTAAAAATAAAAAACAAAAAAATTATATTAATTAAATCTTTTTATTTTATAAACATATAATTATAAAAAATGATATGGTTGGATAAGTGTGCGCACCCTTAAACTAATACTTTGTTGAAGCACCTTTTAATTTTATTACAGCACTCAGTCTTTTTTGGGTACGAGTCTATCAGCATGTCACATCTTGACTTGGCAATATTTGCCCACTCTTTGAAAAAACTCTCCAAATCTGTCAGATTGCGAGGGCATCTCCTGTGCACAGCCCTCTTCAGATCACCCCACAGATTTTCAATGGGATTCGGGTCTGGGCTCTGGCTGGGCCATTCCAAAACATTAATCTTATTTTGGTGAAGCTGTTCCTTTGTTGATTTGGATGTATGATTTGGGTCTTTGTCATGCTGAAAGATGAAGTCCCTCTTCATGTTAAGCTTCCTAGCAGAGGCCTGAAGCTTTTGTGCCAATATTGACTGGTATTTGGAGGTGTTCACAATTCCCTCTACCTTGACTAAGGCACCTGTTCCAACTGAAGAAAAGCAGCCAGTGGATATGGCGTTCTGTTGGTGATGTGCATTGTGTTGTTTTTGCACCAAACATATATTTTGGAATTATAGCCTAAAAGTTCAACCTTGGTTTCATCAGCCCATCGCCCATTTTCCCCACATTCTTTTGGGAGACTTCAGATGTGTTTTTGCAAAATTTAGCCAGGCTTGGATGTTTTTCTTGGTAAGAAAAGGCTTCTATCTTGCCACTGTACCCCATAGCCCAGACGAATGAAGAATACGGGAGATTATCACACGTACCACACAATATAAAACACAAATCTATCAGTGCAAATATGTGAAAGAAATTGTGACCACAATCACCTCTTCAGTAATAAATACCATTGAGTGATAGTGCGAAAATACCACACAAATGGCACACCAAAAATACCTCCCCCCCACCTGGCTGCTGCATACACAGAAAATGTGTTCACTTCACATAAATATCAATAACAAAACAGTGTAGCTCTACCTAAATACCAAAATGACTGAAAATAAGTCCTCATAGGAATATATGATTAACTTGCAGAACAGCAAGATAATAAGTACACAATCAAATATATGTGTACCTTATTTGAGAATATTAAACACTGAACATTGATCACAGTGAAAGTGACAGCAGAAAAAAATCTAAATAATCAATAAATCAAAAATTATGTGAAAAAAGTCTGAAAAACAGTCCTCCAAAATCTTCTGAATGAAAGTAGCTTTCACCCGACAAAACACCAATAGTGCAAAGATTTCTAAAGTGCAAGTGCTCTCCTCCACCTCAATATCCTAGCTTGGTTGGGCGTGTCAAGTGGCCGGGGGGTGCGTGATGAGCCAGAGCGGTGAGTGAGGATTTACTGCACCTGAGTGGGGAGTGCTAGTCTATTTAATCAGCGGTGGGATGCCATTTGACGTAACACGTATAGGGGGAGGAGTTGCAGTGGTGACATCATCCTGCGAGCATCTTGCTGTTTCTTATGCTTCCTGAGCCCGCACTGCCTAAGTGTTGTGTTTGTGAGTAATGTGCTATATGTTTTTATGATGAAATAAACCGCTTGTTATACAGAGAGCACTAGATTGCCTTTTTAATCCCTATATGTTCACCGGATCGTGGGAACCGGCTGACATCCATACTATTAGCCTGTGGCAGTACGGATAATATAGGAGCTCCATGTTCAGCTGACCCGTTTGTATCCCAGAGAGGGAACCTGCTATTTCTGACCTGCTGGTGAAACGGGGGTCAGATTTTGCGGTGAGCAGCTAGGATGTTGAGGTGGAAGAGAGCACTTGCACTTTTGAAATCTTTGCACTATTGGTGTTTTGTCAAGTGAAAGCCACTTTCACTCGGAAGGTCTTAGAGGACTGTTTTTCTGACTTTTTTCACATAATTTTTGATTTATTGATTATTTTGATTTTTTTCTGGTGTCACTTTCACTGATCATTTTTTTAGTGTTTATTATTCTCAAATAAGGTACACATATATGTTTGATTGTGCACTTATTATCTTGCTGTTCTGCAAGATAATAAGTGCACAATCACATTAAAGGTGGAAAAAGTAGTGAGAGTACAGCTTGTATAACAGTGTAAATTTGCTGTCCCCTCAAAATAACAGCACACATCCATTAATGTCTAAACCGCGGGCAATAAAATTGAGTACACCCCTAAGTGAAAATGTCCAAATTGGGCCCAAGTAGTCATTTTCCCTCCCCAGTGTCATGTGACTCGTTAGTGTTACACGGTATCAGGTGTGAATGGGGAGCAGGTGTGTTAAATTTGGTGTCATCGCTCTCACTCTTACTGGTCATTATGGCACCTTATGGCAAAGAACTCTCTGAGGATCTGAAAAAAAAAGAATTGTTGCTCAACATAAAGATGATCTAGGCTATAAGGTCTGTTTAGATGCTGTACAAGCCGGTAGCGGCTTGTTGACAAACTGAAAGTGACAGAATCCTAATTTCTGCAGTCAGATGCAGTCACTGTCTGGGTATTCAGACAACCATGGACACTGCAGTTGTCTGAATATGATAGCTGGCAGGGGAGATTCCTTCATCCACACTGTTTAGTGTGAAATCTATGCATGTATGCCCTTTATATTGAAACTGTAGCTTTGGTGTCAAGATTCTGCACAATAGGTCTTGGTACAAATGTCACTGCTTCCATATAAAGGGCAATCTTTGAAACACTCAAATTTTTTCGGAAATTGATTTGAATTGTCCTTGGTTGTGAAGGGGATGGATGCACAAAGTAAAATGTATATACAGTGCCTTGAAAAAGTATTCACACCCCTTGACATTTTCCAATTTTTGACATGTTACAACCAAAAATGTAAATGCATTTTATTGGGATTTCAAGTGATAGACCAACACAAAGTGGCACATAATTGTGAATTGGAAAGAAAATGATAAATGGTTTTCAAAATTTTTACTAATAAATACCTGAAAAGTGTGGCATGCATTTGTACTTAGCCTTCTTTACTCTGATACCCCTCACACAAATCTAGTGCAACCAATTGTCTTCAGAAGTCACCTAATTATCAAATAGAGTCCACCTGTGTGTAATTTAATCTTCGTATAAATGCAGCTGTTCTGTGAATCCCTTAGTAAACAAACAGCATCATGAAGGTCAGGAACACACCAGATAGGTCAGGGATACCGTTGTGGGGAAGTTTAAAGCAGGGTTAGGTTATGAAACAAATCCCAAGCTTTGAACATCTGGTGGAGCACTGTTCATTTCATCATCTGAAAATGGAAAAAGTATGGCACAACTGGAAACCTACCAAGACATGGCTGTCCACCTATATTGACAGGCCAGGCAAGGAGAGCAGCCAAGAGGCCCCTGGTAATTATCTGTCTTTTATGGAAGAGTGGCAAGAAGAAAGCCATTGTTGAAAGAAAACCTTAAGACTTCCCATTTGCAGTTTGCAAGAAGCCATGTGGGGGACACAGCACACATGTGGAAGAAGGTGCTCTGGTCAGATGAGACCAAAATGTAACTCTTTGTCCTAAAGCAAAGCGTTATGTGTGGCGTTAAACTAACACTGCACATCACCCTGAACACATCATCACCACTGTGAAACGTGGTGGCAGCATCATGTTGTAGGGATGCTTTTCTTCAGCAGGGACAGGGAAGCTGGTGAGAGTTGATAGGAAGATGAATGGAGCCAAATGCAGGGCAATCTTAGACAAAAAGCTGTTGGAGTCTGCAAAAGACTTGAGACAGGGGTGGATGTTTACCTTCCAGCAGGACAACGACCCTAAACATACAGCAAGAGCTACAATGGAATGATTTAGATCAGGGATATGCAATTAGCAGACCTCCAGCTGTTGCAGAACTACAATCCCCATGAGGCATAGCAAGACTCTGAGAGCCACAAGCAGAGGCAGAGGCATGATGGGATTTGTAGTTTTGCAACAGCTGGAGGTCCACTAATTGCATATCCCTGATTTAGATCAAAGCATATTCATGTGTTAGAATGGCCCCGTCAAAGTCCAGACCTAAATTTAATTGAGAATCTGTGGTAAGACTTGAAAATTGCTTTTCACAGATGCTCTCCATCCAATCTGACAGAGCTTGAGCTATTTTGCAAACAAGAATGGGCAAAAACTTCACTTTCTGGATGTGCAAAGCTGGTAGAGATGTACTCAAAAAGACTTGCAGCTGTGATTGCAGTGAAAGGTGGTTCTACAAAGTACTGACTCGGGGGGGGGCTGAATACAAATGCATGCAACACTTTTCACATATTTATTTGTTAAAAAAAAATATTGAAAACCATTTAATTTTCCTTCCACTTCACAATTATGTGCCACTTTGTGTTAGTCTATCACATAAAATACCAATAAAATGCATTGATGTTTTTGCTTGTAACATGACAAAATGTGGAAAATTTCAAGGGGTGTGAATACTTTTTCAAGGCACAATTCAGCACTTGATAAAAATCACAGGTTAACACCAAAGATGTATAAAAGTGTATTGCATTTAATAAAATGATAAAAGTAATAGCGATATTACTGTTCCAAAGACTGATGGCCACATTTAGCAATGGTTAAAAATATTAACAAAAATATTGTGAGTGATAAATAGTTTTACCTTACTCCTTCGTGTTTCATCTTTTACCTTTTTTCTGTATAGTTTGATATTTAAGTCCATTAATCATATAATACTGCTGCTGTCAGATCTAGTTTCCCCACATGCTGTGTCCATAAGTCACATTATGTTTTACAGGCTGTGTTTAAATACATGCTTGGCATTGTTTATACATTTAAACAGAAAGCTGTAAAACCAGCACAGATTGTGTGTCAGATGCTTGAGAACATTTAATGCTGTTCATCACAGCATATGTATGTCTGAGATTTATTCTCATTTACCTGCAAAATGGATCACTCCTTGTGTGTATATTTACATGAAGAACTAAATAAACACTGCAACATGTAACTTGAACGCTAATGATGATACTCGCACCTCTTCATGTAATATAATGTCTTCCGCATTGTAAAAGGTGTAGATCAAATATTATTTACGTGCCGTATATCATTATTTGCAAGGAGCTTATACAGTATTGTGGTGTTTTTGGGGTTTTCTCTGGTCCCCCATGCTGGTATTTTAACAGGCTTTCACCTATATCTGTCCTTTTGTATGTGTCTTTATATAACCACAAATAGAGTTAAGAGATGAAACGGACATTAATGAGAATAGTAGTGTTTCTGTAAAGCCCAATTAAACCCATTAATTTATTACTGTAACGCTGTCAGGCTGCATATAAATATGCCATTTTTTTTTTATCAGCCACGTGCTGCAGCAAAAAGAAAAAAAAACCTTCATTACCAACATGTAGGAATATATGTAATAGATTTACACGCCCTTGAATCTCCTGTTGTCTCTGATCAACAGTGCTCTTGATTCTAGAGCAGCGCTGTAGATTGGGAGGAGGGATGAAAATCTTAGATGGGACTTTTCTATATTCTCCCAGCATAAACTTTTCTACGGCTAGCTGCAGAACTTGGATAACAAAAAAAAATTAAGTTTAACAAAGACGCCTAGTTATTACTGTATTTACAGTCCAACTACAATACAGTAATTAAGGTGATCAGTTAGGCTTTAATGCTCTGTGAAATATGTTGATGCTATAGAAATGAAAAACGTTTTGAATCATACAGTATAGGGCCCGGGCTGTCAATCATAACGTATGGGTTATAGTATATGCTGCACCTTCAAGTGAATGGGCTCTCAAAGCCACGCAAACCTTTACCACTCCCTCATACAACCCTTCGCACCATGTAATCTTCAGCAAGTTTCTAAACAAAAGAGCAAAAATTTATTTTATTGCAGTTTACAAGTTAATAATGTGCTGCGGTTGCATTCGTTTTCTTTTTTTTTCAGGCTTCTTTTCCTATTTTACCTGCTGATCAAGCTAATAACACATTTACTTGTTGGTCATGCTAGTGACATATTTTCTATCCTAGGATGACGACGCTTACTCGCTGCACTTTCATCTATGAAGCAAAAGCATTGTCGCACTAGGCTGCTCTCCTGATATGGATTATGATTTGTATTGCAAATATGCTCTTTTGTTCCGTAGTTCCATTAGATCGGGGGGGGGGGGGGGCGCGCAATGGATTGCTGGAAGGACTGATAAGTTTTTGTACTTGCAGAAAATGTACTTAGCCTTAAAAGAACACCAATGCAGCACATTATCTAATGCCTGGTAATCTGCCTTATATTATGTTTTTGTTTTATTGTTTAGATACCTTTATTTCCTAATAATATCATTTGTAAAGTCTGTACTTTCACTTTTTAGCTTTCTCCGGTGAGGTTCTACCCCCAGCACACAGGTTGGTCTTTCCCCAGTGATTTCTCACTTCTAGAACTTACACAGTGGTCTTTTCCCTGTATCCTTCCCTTGGCACACACAATCTACAGGTTACCTTCCAGAAATGCCTCAATGTGCAGCTCCGCATGTCCAGTACAGAAATTGCATATTAAACAGTGTCCATGTCCTCCCCATAGACATTGCAGACAGTGTTGGAGGTTTAACACTCAGTCCCCAGTGCATGTGCATTACCCCTCATCACCCAGTGAACAGCACTTGTGCATTACCCCTCATCACCCAGTGAACAGCACTTGTGCATTACCCCTCATCACCCAGTGAACAGCACATGTGCATTAACCCTCATCACCCAGTGAACAGCACATGTGCATTAGCCCATCAGAACCCAGTCTCTAATGCATGTGACCATCCATCACTTTTTTTTTTTCTTTTCAATGTACCACTCCAAATATCAGTCTAATTTTCACTGATCCTAGTCCAAGAGTAACTTCAGCTCCACTGCCTGATTGCCTGCTTAGAGTGTTACTAAACCCACAACAGTAAAATAAGTCTGTATATGAAGTAAAGCGTGCTTGTTATACTCGCCATTGAACCTAAGGGGTTAATGCTCCGCATTGTGTAAAAAGGCTTTTTGATCCTGTTTTCTCTGATCCTGCCCTTTTACTGTCCCCAATCCATCTGTTGATAGAACAGAGCCTTGAATACGCTCTGCACATGCTCATTTTGGTAGGGTGCATGTGATCAGCACAGGGCCGATCAGCACGGTCCAGACAGATGGTCAGGGGTCATGCAACCTCATAGGACAGTCAGAGGAGAATGAAAACTCCTCCTACAAGCTTTAACCAGTGCTCGGCCGAACATCAATAGAAGCCACAAGACTATATACTGTTGATGAGGTATTTAGCAGTTAATATTTACTAAAATTATTGCATTTCCATGTTCTGTGTATTGTGGGAGATCAGAAATAGTGAATGCAGGCTCCTGGGTTTAGTAACATTTTAAAAGGTAATGTGCCATTTAATTGATGCATTATTTCTCTCTAACTATGTACAAAGTGACTTTCCCTGAAGTCTTTGTTTATTAACTATGAACAGTCCCTTTGGCTCATGCAGCTTCCCTTGTGTGAAATTACAAAGTGGTAGCACTTCAGCAGTGTAGTCACAAAGATAAGCAAGATCATTTTTTTAATCATGGTACTCATGACAAATCTATTAATTAGTATTTCGAAAACACGACGAGTAATATGATATGTCAGAGATAGGCAATGTTGATTTGCTCAGTATTCCACGGTTATGAACTGATAAGTACTACTAATACAAAGCAGCATTCTTAGTACCGGTACTAGTGGACAGTCCATTTTTTTCAGGCTTCAGCAAGCACTAGCATTTTTTTTTAGCACCAGTGTGAAGTGTTCCCTACTGTAACATGAATGTAAAGTACTCAACCTTAAAGGCAAACAGCCTGTCTGCAGCAAAAGAGGACTCTAAGTAAATGAAAACTAAAAGTTATCAGGCATGTGGCATTGAGAGTAGCTCCTGACAGTACACATAACCTAACCACTTGAAGACGAGGCCTTTTCTGGCACATTTTGTGTACAAGTAACTTATAACCCCCAAACATTTATGTATATGTATATGTATATATATATATTAGCAGTAACCCTAGGGAATAAAATGACGATCTTTTCAATTATGTCACACAGTATTTGTACAGAGGTTTTTCAAGCGCAATTTTTTGGGAAAAACTACACTTTAACCATGTCAGCATAGGGCACTTTCACCCCCTTCCTGCCCTGGCCAATTTCAAGCTTTCAGCACTGTAACATTTTGAATTACAGGTGCGCGGTAATGCAACACTGTACCCAAAAGAAATTTTGATCATTGTTTTTCACACAAATAGAGCTTTCTTTTGGTGGTATTTGATCACCTCTGAAGTTTTTATTTTTTGCACTATGAACTATGAAGTTTAGGCCAACATAAAAAAAAATCACAATAAGCATATATTGATTGGTTTGCACAAAAGCTATAGCACCTACAAAATAGGTTATTGATTTATGGCATTTTTATTATTATTATTTTTTTTTACTAGTAATGGCACTGATCTGCGATTTTTATCATGACTGCAACATTGCGACGGACAGATCAGACACATATGACACTTTTTTGAAACCATTGAAATTTATACAGCAATCAGTGCTATAAATAGCCACTGATTACTGTATAAATGTCACTGGCAGGGAAGTGGTTAACACTAGGGGACAATCAAGTGGTTAAATGTGTTCCCTGACTGTGTGTTCCAACTATGGGGGGATAGGACTGACTGGTGGAGGAGACAGATCGGTGTTCCTATATACTAGGAACACACGATCTGTCTCCTCTTCCCTGACAGAACGTGGATCTGTGTGTTTACTCTTGCATCAGCTCCTTGGTGACGCGCCCGGCGTGCGCCCTCTATTTCGGCAGGAGGTGGAGGATGTCATATGACGCCCCCTCAGGATGGGAGATCCCCTCTGCGAACATCATATGGCTATAGGAGGGATGGGAAGTTGTTAAAGTGTTTGTTACCCTAAAAAAAATAAAAAATAAAAGATCCTGTTCCTTTAAAGCATGTTATACATCACAGTGCTTGTGCTGTGTAATTTGGCCCCCCGTATCACTTAAAAAACCTGGCTGATCCTGTTTGGCTATGCCCTCCCCTGCCTGTAAACTGACCACAGTTTATAATGGCTGCTGAGCCCTGGCACCATGGTCAGTTTATGTTCCTCTGTCATCTGCTCACCTCTGTCCTATCTCCCCCTTCCATCCCTGCCTGTTTGCTCTGTGTCAAGTGCCCGCCCCCTCCCCTCTTGCTGCTGAAATTACGTTTAATATCTCATATAGTCCTGTGTACGCCCCATTTTTTTTGTAAGATGATATGCCGAGTAAATAGATACCTAACATGCCGCACTTTAATATTGGCCACGCTCGTGGAATGGTGTCAATCTATGGTACTTAAATACCGTCATAGGTGAATTTTTTACAGGTTACTTGTTTAAAGTTAGAGGAGGTCTAGCACTAGACTTCTGCACGCGAGCATGGGGGGATGGGGGCATTTTACTTTTTTTTTTACCTATTTATTTTACTTTTTATTTTACATTGTCCCTTTTAATTATTATTATTTATTTTTTTATCACTGCATGCAAACATCCCTTGCAATAGAAAAATGTCAAAAGACCCCAAATCTCTTTTTTTTCCCTTAAAAGCAAAAGATCAAAAAATATATATTTTAATCCTTTGCTTTTAAAAAAAAAATTATTTACTTTCACCCTAAACTGGAAGTGACATCATGACGTTGCTCCAGTCCTCCAAGGCCATATAGGCAATTGGAGATGATCTAGTCTCTCATTGCCTCTGTGACCAGCCAGACAATGCCAATGTAATACCTATAAGCTCTCAAATATGGGGCGGTCGGTCAAATTGGCATCATTTTGTCATCTGAAGGGAAAATTTTAAAAAATAATTTAAATGCCCCCAAATAAGTTAATAAAACTGTCTCCTGAAAGTTGAAACTCATGAAGTTTGAAAAACCCTGATTCTACAGATTGAATATACGAGATTACTGCTAGTAAAAAAAAAAAAGTCTGAAAGGGAATTGTAAATTATTGCTAATGCTTACTAGGATGGTGAGGTGAAAAGAATCAGAACCACCATTTTTATTTTTTAACAATATATTGTATTGATTATTATCATTTCTGCTTTGCTGCTCTGTGTTGCTGCATTTGCCATTGATCTGTGCTTTATAAAATATTTAGCTGGAAGAGCTGCAGAAGTATACAACACTATAATTAAAGTGGACTTGATACAAAGTGAAACATTATAAATTAAAGCGGAGTTCCACCCAAAAATGGAACATCTGCTTTAAGAGAAGGTGACCCCCTGACATGGCACATTTGGCATGTAATTTTTGTGTGTGGGGATGGGGGGGTGGTGTGTAGAGGGTTCCCGCTCCCACTTCCTCCCGGGGCACCACGGCGCCGGAAGAAAGTTCAACTCTCCCATCCTCCTCATATACATGTCATAGGTCCCAGATGATTGCCCGGCCAGTCACAGCGTGCCACGCGGTTTGTGCATTCGCAGTGCGAGCCCAGCTGTGAAGCCACAGCCACGGGCTCACACAGTGACAATGCCAGCACCGCAGAGAAGAGGGGGAGACGATCGGGGCTTCGTTCCTCCACATCGCTGGACTCTGGGACAGGTAAGTGTCCGATTATTAAAAGTCAGCAGCTGCAGTATTTGTAGCTGCTGACTTTTAAAAAAAAAATTTTTAGCGGGACTCCGCTTTAATATAACAAAAAGCTGACGACTCAAGTAAGTTGTCAGCACATACTTTTATATAAAAAGAGCCCTTCAAGTCAGCTATGCAATTACTGATACTCTCAGGGTCACTGTTTGCATAGTCTTAAGTGTCCCCACACTTTAAAAATGTGTCATTGCCTAGGCCTAAAGATAGGGGAATTCACCCCCAAAAGTATTTTGATGTAGGAAGAAAGTGGGCAGTCTTGTATTGCAAGAAGATCCAGTGTACTGGTGGGTACAGTAGTGTGGCCCATCTGTGAGCAGGTAGCTGCATACCATTTAAACCGAGGGAATGCATCATAATTCCGGAAAGCATTAAAGGAATTTGTACAACATTTTTAAGTGGTATACAAAGGTTCTGTGGGCAGATACATTTTTGTAGCAGAGATTTATTATATATCCACATAAATCCTTGAAAAAGTGGATGCTGTTCCAGGAAGCACATTGAATGTATAATCACATGTGCCGAGGAAACAAAAAAAATATGCTTTCGAAGGAAGAGATACAGTATATTGCCAAAAGTATTGGGACACCTGCCTTTATATGAATGTTAATGGCATCCCAGTCTTAGTCTTTAGGGTTCAATATTGAGGTGACCCACCCTTAGCAGCTATAACAGCTTCAACTCTTCTGGGAAGGCACAAGGTTTAGACGTGTCTATGGGAATATTTGACTATTCTTCCAGTAGCACATTTGTGAAGTCAGACACTGATGTTGGATGAGAAGGCCTGGCTCGCAGTCTCCGCTCTAATGCATCACAAAGGTGTTCTAGTGGGTTGAGGTCAGGATTTTGTGCAGGCCAGTAAAGTTCCTTCACCCCAAATTCACTCATCCATGTCTTTGTGGAACTTGCTTTGTGCACTGGTGCACAATCATTTTGGAACAGGAAGGGGCCATTCCCAAATAATTCCCACAAAGTTGGGAGCTTGAAATTGTCCAAAATGTCTTGAAGGGGTGGCCAATACCTTTTGGCAATATATTGTTAATGAGCGAGTTTGGGGTGGAGGAACTTGACTGGTCTGCACAGAGTCTTGACCTCAATCCGATAGAACACCTTTGGGATGAATTAGAGTAGAGACTGAGAACCGGGCCTTCTCGTCCAACATCAGTGCCTGACCTCACAAATGCGGTTCTGGAAGAATGGTCAAACATCCCCATAGACACTCCTAAACCTTGTGGACAGCCTTTCCGGAAGAGTTGAAGCTGTTATTGCTGCAAAGGGTAGGCCAACTCAATATTGAACCCTATGTACTAAGATCCATTAAAGTTCATGTATGTGTAAAGGCAGGCGTCATAATACTTTTGGCAATATGGTGTATATTTCTAATAATTTGAACAAGGTATTGATTGATACAGATTTGGACATTTTATCTATTATTTGGTGATGTGCATTGTAATGTTGGCTAAACCTTTTTCCCTCTTGTTGTTATAGGGGGGATTGTATCTATATTTTTAATACAAAGGATAAATGTATCCATGTGTATCCTTGTGGAGCTGATACCTATTTTTGTTTGGTGTGCGCACCTAAATACCCCTATGAGAAGAAAAACAGGGTGAATTTCTGTAACAAAATATGGAAAAATGTGGCTTACAATACACAGTGATATTTCCCCATAAGCACATTACGTTATTTCTGATGTAGATTTAAAGCTAGAGAGAAGTTGTTGAGGTACATGGCATTGCACTATTTAAAAAAAAATCAGGCAGTGGATAACGGTTAATATGCAGTTACTGTAAGCATGAATCTGCTTCAGATGCAATTAGGTTTTGGATTGCAAGTATTGGGGTTATTTACTAAAGGAAACTCCACTTTGCACTGCAAGTGCACTAGGAAGTAAAGTTGCTGTAGATCCGAGGAGGACATGAAAGAAATAAAAAACAGCATTTTAGCTTGCATATGAGTGGATGATAAAATCAGCAGAGCTTCCCCTCATTTCAGATCTACCCCTCAGGTTTAGAGCGACTGTACTTACAGTGCAAAGTGGATTTGCCTTTCGTAAATAACCCCCATTGTGTTGTAGATTGCTAGCCTTAGAACTGAGTTTGTAACTATAACTGTATGAGCAGTGCAGATGCCCAACCTCTCATTGGTTTAGTAGATGAAATACCATATATTTCTTTGAAGGTGAAGGGAATACATGAAACCTCTCAGCATTGCAGTGTAACATAAATAGTTAAGTAGAGATTTAAACATGTATGTTAAACTTCAGTGTATCTGCCTTTTAAGCACTGTACTTCCTCTACTAAATTAGGCTGCTTTCACACTGATGTGTTCCTGTTTTTTTACCGTACTAAAAATTCAACAAAAACACAATCCCTTTAAATCCTATGGTACTCTTCACACCACTGCACTGCAGGTGTGGTGCAGTTTTCAAACCTGCACCAAAAACGCAGGTCCCCATTGAATAAAAAAATGCATCAAAATGCACCTGCATAGCATTATGGTTACGTGTTTTGAGTCACATGTCCATGTTTCCCAGGTGCATAGTGGGTAATAGGAACCCAGAAAATACACTGGAAATGCACTAAAAACACATAAAACAAGCAGTAAAAATGCATATGCGATTTTGCCAGTTTTTTTCTATTGAGCATTGTGAAAGCAGCCTTGGGTAGAGGTAGGGAATCTGCACTGCTGATAAAAGTGAAATAAAAGTTAAATTCTCAGATTAAGGAACCTATACAGCCACTACAGCACACTACCCTCTGTCTCCACATCCTGGGGGAAAGGGGAGTCATTAGCGGGATTTGAAATGTGTGACAAGAAAGGACATACAATAAAAGTTTGACTAAAACATCTTTAACATCATTATTACATAGTTAAATCATCATTAAAAGCACAACAGATATAGCTGCCATGTGATTATGATAAATAATGCAGCTGGAAATTGTTACAAACATGTATGTAACCAAACATTCCTCATGTTGTGGTACAGATTTAGTTTTTTTTTTTTTCTTACTTTTATTCAATTTTTTCTGTATTCACTGAAGCATATGCATAATTCATTATGTTCAGTTATCAATCTATTGATTAGACCTTACATGTATACGTAGCGTCCACATGGAGAAGTAGGATGCGGGTGCTCTGTCAACTTGTGGGTTCCATAAAGGAACCATCTGCTAATAATATTTGTAGGCTACTGTTTATTATTCAATTGTTTTAATAAATCATTCATTTATTAAAAAAACATTTGAAGGATAAATAATGCAGCTTCCAAAATGACGTAATGGATCAACATGTTTTGCAGTAGACTTGCTTTTTCAGGATCCACGCCTTATGAATGCAACCAATATTTATCTGCGAAAAAGTGACAGTGACACATGAACAATAGGACATATTTTTGCAAAATCACAAAATGTGAGACGCAAAACATAATATTCTATTACAACCAATGTAATAGCGATTTAACAGCTATGGATCCTGCACATTTTATTGGTGTAACAATCTTACTTTTTGCTCTTTAAGTTTGTAAACACACAATACGTAAAACACATGCGGTACATTTCTGCAATGTATGCAGATTTTTACATTTTTTCCAGTTAAGGACTCTGGAAATACAGAAAAATAACTGTTGATAATATTTGAAATGTACCTGGTTCCTAATTTACTGTGGGCGGACAATGCAGTGCCTTTATTGGGGCAACCTGACCAACCTACACATTTCAAACAGATATAACAAAACTAGTTCAATAATATTAAAACTGAACTTTAGCTATAGCAACCTGAATTGCCTCTAAGGAAGCATGCTTCATGCAGTGCAGGTAGCTGGATCCTGTAAAAACCTTCTGTGCAGCGATGGCAGGTCTTGTTCCTGGTGCTGAACCTCTTGCACTGAGGGAGATAATCGTTTTTGGTCTCCAAGCTCCAACTAGATGAAGCTCCTGTTGGGAACCTTCCTCATTTTTCTATCCTTGAGAAAAGTCTGTACATTGATTATACTGCATAGTGAATAGGGGACAGAATCTTGTCATTCATCAAACTCGACCAGTCATAGTTCATGTTACTTGCAGTGTAATCAATGCAGAGGCTTTTCTCAATGGATGTGGGGGAGGGTAGAGTGGGCCCTTATCAGGAGTTCTTCTTTTGAGTTCAGCACAGAGGCCTAACTTAATAACTCCCTTAGTGCCAAATGTTCAGCCAAAAGAAATTTGCACTACCCACCCTAAAATTTAATTTTTGAAAGATGAGTGCAGAAAAATATCCCAGTGTCAAAACCACAGTCAAACAAAAAACATGTATGTATGTAGGTGTAGCTCACTTACCTAGATCCAAAAACTTACACCTGAGCTCTGATGAAATAAAATTCAGTATCTAATTATGTAACTGTGTAACAATATGCATCATTTCTTCTGTGAACATAGTTAGTCTGGTTGAAAAAAGACACAAGTCCATCTAGTTCAACCAGCGCTAGATAATTCAACATTAGATAATTCTCCAGTAAAGCAATGCTAAGCTTTGTTTTCCAACAACAGAATAACACATTATTGCATCATGTTCCTTATTGTTTAGTATCCGCAGAAGAAAAGGTGCACATTTTTACAGTGTTACATAATTGAATATTGAATTTATTTTAACATAGCTCAGGTGTATGTTTTTGGATATAGGAGAGTGAGCTACATCTACATACATTGTTTTTTATTCAAATGTCTGTTCAGCAAAAGGGAGCAGAGTTTGTTGGCGTTTTCAGTTTCTTACCCATACTTGTAAACAAAGAGTTGTATAAATAATGCCTACTGCTAATTTCAGTTATATTGCCTCCTAAAATGTTTACTTTACATTACATTGGTAATGACTTGCATTCATGAGAGTCAAAAACAAAGGTTGAAATGGGTGCACTTTTTTAACACAAACATTTGTTTCTAGCAGTATGAATAGACAGACAATAATATTGAATGCCCCTGTTTTCTTTTGACTTCTTTGGGTTATTTCCTCTCCCCTTCACATTGACTGCCACCTATGGTAATTCTCAGCATCCCTGATCTGGTTCGGCTAATGTCCCTCCAGCATACTTTTTTTTTTTTTTTTTAACAAACTGTCCCCTTTCTGTCATTGTTGCCTGTCCACTACTGCAATCAATGGACTTATTATATCAAAGCTTCTGGCTAGTTGTCTGCTATTGACGCATGCTTCAGAGTTGAGGTTAATGTTTACCCACTAACTATAAATCACTGTTCATATGGTTTCTGACAGTAAGGCGCATTATACGGTAGCAATTAACAGTTTTTCAAGAACACAAAACTTTGCTTGAAATGTAAAAACTGTATAGGAGCCATGCATTGGGCTGCTGTGTCTGACCATTATTAATCTCTAGCCTGTTTTTAAGGAATCTATAAAAAAAAAAACTTCAGTTAGAATTAAAATGTACTGTATTGTATATATGCATGCTATAGTTTTAAAGGTTGAAGTTTTTCAATATGACAAGTTATTACAATTTCCTTGCAATTGGGTGACTGCTAATAAGCGAACTATCAGTTGTGTGCTACATCACAGTGACTGAGACCATGATCCATGCAGAAATGGAAAAATCTCCCATTTCATCATATTTCATTTTATTATTTATTACAGGTACTTATATAGCTCTGTCAATTTATGCAACGCTTCACATGTGTACTGCACATTCACATCAATCCCTACCCTCAAAGAGCTTACAATCTAAAGTAGGAACAGAGTTCCGTTTTTAGTTTTTGTTTCAGTAGTAATCAGATCTGATTTCTTCATACATATCTGACAACTAGAAGTATGAGATATCATCTGATTTTGTTAAACCATAGTAGGAACATGTTTTTTGCGTTAAGTTCCAGAATGTGTTTTTTTTGGACATGCCAACTGTATATTAGGTAACATTCAGGAACATCCGATGTTTAACGGGGCTTTCCCTGGATGACAAATTATCTCTGCTTGCATCCCTGCAAATAAAAACCTGTCTCCTCCACAGTCGATAGAATTTCTATATATAGCACTTGACAGCGTCATCTCTATAAATATTTTGGCTTGCTTGCATAGTCAGAAGCCGTAATATACATTGATCATCCAATAAGGTCATAGTATGTGAAGGAAAGTGGGTTAAGCAAAGTCAGTAAGGAGCACCAGGCACGGTTTAAAGAGAAGAGTGTATAAGCCGTATAGCAATGTCAAGTATGTCTGAAGAGCCTTTTTAGTGCAGTGTTACATCATTAAAATATACAGGGTGTATACAAAACAGGGAAGAATGTTTGTAGTAGTGTAAGGAGAACGTAGTTTGTTTTCAATCCTTATAACTTAATATATGCCGGCACTTTTTTAGCCACGGTGATGTTGTAAAAATGTGACCTGACACAAAGTAATCATAGCAGTGGCAAACATCCATCCCTAATATATGTTTAAACAAAAAAGGAAGAGGAAAGAACGGGACTTTATATGAGACATGCCACTGAATATATATCTAGTTTATTTTGATCATTAAATTGTTTATATGATATACTGTAAATAACAGCTGACTTGTATACACATAAAATTATTATACAAAGTAAAATACAACATGATTAGCAGTACAATGTCATAGATCATTCATCCATTAATAATAAACATAAGCAATTTCTCTTAGTGAGCCAAACTTGTCTGGGCATCAGTTCAAAGTGTACTCGATGCACGTTTCATGGCTCACGCCACTCATCAGTAAAATGCTTTGAAATGAAATCAATAGCATATCTATAAATATAGGATACCCTTTAAAAAGAGAACCATCTCTCAAAAAAAGACAAGGTGATGTTTTCCCTACTGTTAGCAGATTCTGCTACTGTCAGCATTAGACAGAACCTGTTATGAACAAAATAGTTGGCTCAAGAATACATTTAAAGGGACAATGTCATTAGGGATTAATATACGCGATCCAGGGAAAAACCGATTGCCTTTCAGGGTTCAGGAAGGAATTTTTTCCCCTGCTGTAGTAAGTTGGAGCATGCTTTGCTGAGGCTTTGATTTCAATGTGGTCGCTAACTCAGAGCAAAGTTTAGAGATAAGCAGTTCTGATATTTTTGTAACTCTCATTTAGCATACTTGTTTTAAGACTGTGACCGAAACATACTAAAGTGAAAACCAGCTAGCTATCTAGCATTTTCAGAAGGAAGCCTGCAGTGGCAGACCTTGTACTTCTCTCATGACAGAGTCACTATAAGTGTGGGCCCTGTATGCAAACATAGTGCCAAGCCATTGCAAATAAAACAGCTATGAATGCAGATTTGAATATATAACTTATTTTGTTAAAATAGTAAATAAACAGGACTAAAAATAATTCAAACAGTATTTTAACACTTTAGGATCTTGTATGCTAAGTGTATATACTACATATACACCGTACATGTAGTCATGTCAACTAAGGCTGCATTCACACTTGTTTGACTCCAAAGTTGCATCGACTTTGAAGTGCAACTTTGACGTAACTTTGGATTGGTGCAATTTTGATACGACTTTGGCTTTGACCAGTTATAATAGACAACTGTTGCACTGTATAACATTCAGGTACAACTTTCATGCAACTTTTGAGGGTTAACATTGAAGTCTGTGGCTCTCAAGTTGCATGAAAGCCAGACCAAAGTAGTACATGAACAACCTTGAAGCTGCTGCAACGTTAAGTTGCACATGTATGAATCGTTATCATTGGAAAACATGGGTAACGACTTGTCATGCGACTATGATGTCCAAAGTAGCGTGACAAGTGGAGCCTTACTAGGGAGAAGTTAGTGGACATGCTTCGGATGTCACCCAGCCAATGGTGGGTGGTAATACTCAATACATTTCTACTAATCACAGAATAGAATTGCATAATAGATTTAGCACTGATAATGAAATGTTAGCAGAAATTACTGTAGAACAATGTGGCCAAGTTACATTGTGGGCATTTTAATTGCATTTTAATTGCTGTAATGTGTGTAACACAATAGGTGAGAGCTACTGATCCTGTTCCCACATCTAGATAGTTAAACACTAAAGCAGGAAGACAAATTAGAAAAATTATAAGATCACTTTGATCAAAAGTAGCACTGTACAAAATATGTCCTTGACCACTTCTTAGGTCTGAATGTGATTCAACTGAAAATCACCCAGGATTGTAGGTGTATCCCATACACACATAGACAGACTATAGCAGATCTTGTGATAAATGAAGCACATCCTGATTTGCACTAGAGCTGTGCCTGATTCTGTCTGTAACTTGCTTGTTAAAAGTACAGAGGTTGGACAGATATTGGAAACACTACATGAAAAAGTAGTATAACTTTGAAGTAACTAAATAGCAATTATAAAACCTGCAGCACAGGTATTGCAAAGGTTTGACTGCCAATTATCAACACATCTTGGATATCAAAGTGTATTAATTAACACTTTGATATGTGAGGTTTTTTAAAGCAACATGAGCCAATTAAAAAAAGTTTCGAAGAGAGTTTATATTAAGTTCTGAAATTGCATATACAGCAGCCCAAAACTGCTGAATTATTTTTATGTGCAAAGAGGAACAAAGATAATTGAAGATAATTACTGCATTCTAAATTTTGTCACAGCAATGCCATACAGGAAGTCATACACACACACACACAGTAAAGCACTTGATTGTAAATCATATAACAGTTCACATACAGATTAAAGCAGTCCAGGGCATTTCTACAGCACAGTGTGCCGAGTAAAACAAGCCAGTATGACCTACGTCTTGGCATACATAGTAAAGCTATAAGTTGACTCTGTTTTAGCTTTAGGTCTGCTGTTTGCCTTTGCCACTGTATGCACACATTAGGGTTTCCATTATTTGTTATATGATTAAAGTAGCATTACAGCTACATGTGTGTTCATTCCAGCCCCCTGCTGTTCAAAATAAATATTCTCAATATCTACTTACCTTCTCCACACTCCAGTGCTGTTCTTGGCTTCCTAGTCCACCCAGTATCAGCAGTCCTCTTTGGGCAGAAAGACAGTTATGTTCTAGTTATTTCCTGCCCGCTAAGCTATACTTCAGGAATGAGGGGTGTACTAGCTCTCCAGTCTTCAAGGAGAAGGAGATTCCTACAATGTGGAGGATTGGAGCAGTGCGTGAACTGTCCAAGGTGCTTGCCACCCCCTTCCCCAAACACTGGAATCAGAAATTGACATTGCATTGTTTGCTGTTGCTTAGTCATTGGCATGGAACAAATTTACAAGAAAAGATGTGTCGGGCCACCTGCTATGCACATATTTGTTCACATCAGTGACATAATAGTTAGTAGAGCAAAGATGGAGACCAGAAACCTGCACATTCATAACAAAGTCAAAAATGGCAGCCCCATATTTATATCTTTACAGGTTTCATTAACCTTTTTTGACAAGAACTCCTTGAAGCCTAGATAACCAGGTCAAATGAAGGGGCATCAGCATGTGTCACATGGTTATGGTTATTACTCTATTTTGCTTATCTTAAATTTGGATACCATGCCTTTAATTTCTACTGAGATCTTGTTTAGGGACAAAATAATGACTTGGAGTTTGTTTTAAAATATTTTTACCCAGGATTCACACATCTTTCAATATGATTCACACATTTTTCCATGGGGTTTGATTGAGAAAAATGTAAATCGTGGGTAAAAGTGGTGTGACTCTTGTGTGAAACATTTATAAATATACCCCTTATTTCTTGTTCCATGGTAATGAACAAAACCATTTAATCTCATAGTTTCTAGCCTTAGCATTTAATATTTATGCCGTTATTGTGTAAGGAAAGGGTGCAAAATGCACAGTGAACACCTTCCATTTTTTAAGGGATAGATCAAAACTAATTCTAGAGGTTGTACTGTATACCTAAATGCAAACAAACATCGAACAATATTTACAGTCAGTGGACCAATTTGAAAGCTTTGCTTTATTTTGTTACATTGTATTGTTAATAATACACATAAATAGAACAATTTTGGTATATATCACGCCAACACCCCAAAAAGATAATCAAATAGTAGCCAGCACAACACCAAACAAGTGCAAACCAAATATACATATATAAAAATTATGTGCAGCGCTCAAAAATAAATATGCAAACAAAAAAATGCAAAAAAAATTGTTCCTAATTTTTATTGACAGTCTACTGACTGGGATGGTACCAGCTGATTGGGAAAAAAGCCAATGTAGCACCAATATTTAAAGGGAAACCTCACAAACACCCCCTTTTCTTTCTCTGATCACAACCTCATTAGTTTTAATGTGTCCTTGCCTCCAACCACCCATACCTCCAAGCAGAAAACAATTGTAGGAACCTTTGCAACTTTAACCCTTCTCTTCTCTATTCTGCTACTGACCACGTATATGGCATAATCTCTTCCCTGTCCTGTCCTGACCTGCCCACCTCTGTCTACAACAGTTCACTCTCATTATCATTAGATGCACTTGCCCCTCTAACCCCACGCAGAATCAGGCCCTGACCATTACAACCCTGGCAAACTGACAACACTAGAAATCTCAAGAGACATTGTCATGCTCTTGTGGCGTGTAACTAGGCATAAAACCAAATGCCTACATATCAGAAACCATGAATCAGACCGAGACAGAAGTACAGTTAATCACACTTGTTTGATTATAATAAAAAGGTAAACAGAGTAAGCGTAGTCAATGCATAGCCAGAGTTCAGTAACCAGATCGGGTAGTCAGCCAATGCCAGAGAGCCAGAGATCAACGTAGTAGTACAGCAAGCAGTATTAGGAGCCAGAAGCGACGTCAACCGAGCAAGTCTTCAACAGGAACGCAAGAGAAAAGTCTCTGAGATATGACCAAAGGTGAAGGCAGAGATGAAGTGAGCTGGATGGCTTTAAGTAGGCAGGACTGATGAGCAGATCAACAACAGCTGAGTCACTGTGGAGAGAAAGGAGCTGGCAATTAGCCGACAGCTGAGCAGCCAGCTCAGAGAAGGATGGGCTAAGCCCAGCCCTGACACTACAGGATTTCAACCTATATAAATCTGCCCTTCTAAAATACAATTCCTGCCTCCATGCTGCCAAACAAGCCTACTTTGTCTCTCTTATTAATACTTTGTCATCCAGTCCCCATCGGCTCTTTAACTCTCTGCTTCGTCCCCCACCCCCTCTACCCACTAACTCACTGCCCAAGAGATTGCCAATCACTTCAAGGACAAGATTGATGCAATTTACGAGGACACCTCCACTGTGCGTACATCTTCCCCACCCAACATACCTTGCCTAACAGCACTTTCAACGCTCTTTTGAATTGGCTACTACTGGAGAGGTTGCAAAACTTTTCTCAGATGTCCACTTATCCAATTGTCCCTTGGATCCTGTTCCCTCACAACTACAACGGTCACCCTCTTCTTCTTTCCTATGCTCCCTCACTCACATCTTCAATCTCCCTCTCTAGTGGCACCTTCCCCTCCCCTCTAAAACATGCGCAAATCACTCACATACTTAAAAAGCCCTCACTGGACCTCACCAACCTAACTTAAGACCCGTCTCCCATTCACCTCTAAACTTCCAGAATGCTTAGTCTACAACCGTCTTAGCTCTTACCTCAGTGAAAATAACCTGTTTGACCCCTTACAGTCTGGCTTTCGCTCGCAGCACTCCATGGAAACTGCCTTACTAAAACTCACTAACAATTTACTAACTGCTAAAACCAAAAGCCAGTACTCCATACTCCTACTACTTGACCTCTCTGCGGCCTTTGATACTGTTGACCACCCGCTCTTTCTCAATTATCTACATTCCCTTGGCCTCCGAGATTCTGCTTGATCCTGGTTCTCTACCTACCTATCAAAGTGCTCCTTCAGTGTCACCTACAACTCTGTCTCCTCCTCTCCATTGCCCCTTTCTGTGGGGGTCCTCCAAGGCTCTGCTCTTGGATCCATGCTCTTTCCTATCTACACCTCCTCCCTTGGTCACTTGCCGATGACACCCAAATCTATTTGTCTACTCCTCACCTCACTCCTTCAGTCTCCTCTCACATTACTAACTTACTAACTGACATATCATTTTGAATAGAGGGACAACAAGAATGGACTTTATAGGCACCAATTATAAAAAGTATATACAAAGTTTTTATTTAACAAATATTACAAAACACACATTTTTTTTATATAAAAATCTTGCAGATAAAATGCAGACCACTAACTGAATCTCTTTAATTAGATAGATGCATAACATTAGTACAGATCAAATCCTGTAATCATGTTGTAATACACAAGAAAAGCTCTACATGTTTTGCAATTTGAATGCTTCTTCGGGAGCTTATAAAATATTCTGTGGAAGGGAGAGAGATGCAAGTAATCAATAATCATAAACAATAACAAATTGATAGAAAGACTCAGATTTTTTGCAGGGGTTACCAAAAGGTGATCAAAGAGAGGACTCCCAATAATGGCGTATAAGTAGTGGTAAACGTGGGGGGGGGGGGGCATGCCTAGTAAGAATTGTATTAAAAAAAATAATAAAAGAAAAAAGAGAAATAAGTAGTGACTTACATAGGGTAAATAACCACTATTTAATGCGCATAGGTAATAATCCTATAAAGGGTTAATCAGAGATTATTTCTCCCCTTTCAAAGAACTAATTTCATGCAAAAAAGGAAGGAACAAACAGTCCCAGAAAGTCAAACTGAAATTCAATAGGCCTACCTTAGACGAGACAACACAAAAGGCAGGTCTCAATATATACTAGGCAGACATAGGCTGTGGATATGATTGGTGAGGCTGTAAAAGGCAATTAGCAGCATATCCTAAAAAATATAGGTAAATATAAGTAATCTCAGGAACTCAAACTATATTAAGCCAAAAATAACTTAAATAAAGTGGATAAATTGGTATTCTCGCCTTGAAACATTGATAATTAGCACAAGGTAAAATGCCAAGAAGAAAATAAATAACAGTGTCACCACATATCTATTAGCAGCACTCACATGGATGTTAGTGAGCAAACAATACAATCAGTCATCTGGTAGCAGTCTCAGACCATCTAGGAAATGGAAAAAAAAAAAAACAAGATACCAAAGCAGGGATACAACAAACCAAATATCACATCCTTTTCAGAAGGTACCATGGTGTAAGGCTGAATGAAAAGCCTTATATGCACGTCCCAGTCAGCTGCACGAAATCCGCGTGTTACTTGACTCAGCCGGAGAGAGGGTTATGCGTGCACATCCTCATCATGGATGCGCATGTGCAGTAGGCAAAAAACAACCTGCAATGAATGCGACCAAAAGGGAAGGACACAGCCCTCAAGTTTAAGTCAGAAGGCACCACCCGGTGGTCAAACCTAGAACAACTGTGTATAAAAATGCTGAGAAGGCCGATGGAACTAACCTATTCCTTTTTCCCTTTATTTCCTTTTCTCCCTTTTTTCTCTTTTTTTTTTTTTTCATTTTCTCTTCTCTATTATTCCCCTGTGGTTGCAACTGGTTTCTTTAACATCCGTTAATTAGGTTAGTCCATTGGCCTTCTCAGCGTTTTTATACGCTGTTGTTCTAGGTTTGACCACCGGGTGGTGCCTTCTGCCCTTAAACTTGAATAAGCTCCCGAAGAAGCATTCAAATTGCGAAACATGTAGAGCATTTCTTGTGCATTCCAACATGATTACAGGAGTTGAACTGTACTAAAGTTATGTATTTATCTAATTAGAGAGATTCAGTTAGTGGTCTGCATTTTATCTGTAAGATGTTTATATAAAAAAAAGTATTTTGTAATATTTGTTAAATAAAAACGTTGTATATACTTTTTTTATAATTGGTGCCTATAAAGTCCATTCTTGTAGTCCCTCTATTTAAAATTACTGTTCAGGATGTGGCACTACTTTATTTTTTGGATTCCCACAGTGCCATCCTATGTTGGAATTTTGAAAAACTTGTTGATTCATATCAGCATGGATATCACACCACTTCCTTTAACTAAATCTCTCTAAAACTGAGCTAGTAATATTCCCCCGCCTGTGCCCCCCTCTCTGACTTTTCCATCAAAATCAACAATGCAACTATCAGTCCCTCTCCTCATGCCAGAGTACTAGGTGTAATCCTAGACTCTGACTTGTCATTTCAGCCCCAAGTCCAATCGTTGACAAAAGTTTGTAGAATTCACATCAGTAACATCTCTAAAATTTGCCCCTTTTTAACAAATGAAACCACCAAGCTCCTCATTCACTCCCTTCGTTATCTCTCGTCTTGATTGCAACTCCCTTCTCATTGGCCTGGTTCTCCATAGGCTATCCCCTCTTCAGTCTATCATGAATGCTGCTGCCAGACTTATCCACCTTATCAACTGCTCAGCGTCTGCCAACCCTCTCATCCAATTCCTACACTGGCTCCAAATCACCCAGCAAATTAAATTAAAAATACTAACCACAACATACAAAGCCATGCACAACTCTGCCCCGAGCTACATCACCAACCTTGTCTCCAAATATCACCCAAATTGTCTTCTCCGCTCTTCTGAAGACCTACTCTCAAGCTCTCTTGTCTCCTTCTCCCATGCTCGTCTCCAGGATTTCTCCAGAGCTTCTCCAATCCTCTGGAACTCACTACCTCCACCGGTCCGGCTATCCCTTACTCTTGCTACCTTCAGGTGATCCAAAAAAGGTATCTCTTCAGGAAAGCCTATCGCGTCTCCAACTAATCTTTTAGCACTTCCATCAGCCCATTCCCCACAGTTACAGCCAGCCCTACCCTATTAGATTGTAAGCTCTTCTGAGCAGGGCCCTCTTTAATCCTCTTGTATTTTATCATAACTGCATGGTCTCCTTTTATATTGCAAAGCGCTGTGTAAACTGTTGGCACTATATAAATCCTGTAGTACATGGATTGAAAACTGGCTACAAGGGCGAGTTCAGAGGGTGCTGATAAATGGGGAGTACTCCGAATGGTCAGGGGTGTGTAGTGGGGTCCCCCAGGGTTCTGTGCTGGGACCAATCCTGTTTAGTTTGTTCGTAAACGACCTGGAGGATGGGGTAAACAGTTCAATTTCTATATGCGGATGATAGGAAGCCAAGCAGGGCCATAACTTCTCCGCAGGATGTGGAAACCTTGCAAAAAGATCTGAACAAATGAATGGGGTGGGCAACTACATGACAAATGAGTTTCAATGTAGAAAAATTTTAAATAATGGATTTGGGTAGCAAAAATATGAATGCAATCTATACACTGGGGGAAGAACCTCTGGGGGTCCAAGTAGATGATAGGCTTGGCAATGCCATGCAATGCCAAGCTACTGCTAACAAAGCAAACATAATATTGGCATGCTTTAAAAGGGTGATTAATTCCAGAGATAAAACGATAATTCGCCCACTCTACAAGACTCTGGACTGGCCGCACCTAGAATATGCTGTCCAGTTTTGGGCACCAGTCCTCAGGAAGGATGTACTGGAAATGGAGCGAGTACAAAGAAGGGCAACAAAGCTAATAAAGTGTTTGGAGGATATTAGTTATGAGGAAAGGTTGCAAGCACTGAACCTATTCTCTCTGGAGAAGAGACTCTTGAGAGGGGATATGATTTCAATTTACAAATACCATACTGATGATCCTAGAATAGGAATAAAACTTTTTTGTGGAAGGGAGTTTAACAAGACTCGTGGCCACTCAATAAAATTAGAAGAAAAGAGGTTTAACCTTAAACTTCATAGAGGGTTCTTTACTCTAAGAGCAGCAAGGATGTGGAATTCGCTTCCACAGGCGGTGGTCTCAGAGGGGAGCATTTTAGATAAGCACCTGCATGACCACAACATACAGGGATATACAAGGTAATACTGACATAATCACACACATAGGTTGGACTTGAAGGACTTGTGTCTTTTTTTACCTCACCTACTATGTAACTAAGGAACAATGAAGTAGAATGCGAATGACCACAAAAACACATTCTGTGTGATGTAAATAATATATGGAAGGGTGACATGAAAAATCAATAAATTAAATATGAATAACTAAAAACAATAAATGTAATGATATAGAACAGTGACATGAATATCACAGGACATCCAATATTAAGTGATTCAATACATTATCATAAAAAATTTGTAGAACGTGAAAAAAGTCCATAAAAATATTGGGGAGAAAACGACTTCTAAACCAAGAAAGACATTTCCATGTGACATCAATATTAGGTGAAAAGACAGCAGTAGAACCACTACTGCTTGTGAAAAGGCTTACCGAAGTATGAGGAGTCAATAAGGCTTGTGGTGTAAAACACCAATGCATGGAATGCCTGTAGTCAGTATCAAAGTGGAAGGTGGTCCATCCATCCAGGGATCATCAGAAAACAGTAATCCTTGGAAATGGCCAGCGTGATTTTACTGGATCCTCTCATGCAGTCAAACAATATAGCCAAAAAGGGAGAAAGATGTCATGTTTTACCTATGCAGTTGTTTTAACAACTGGAATGGTAAAACGTCCTTAAAATGCAACTCACAAACAGATTACATTTTATGATTTATTAGTGAGGGGTAGAATTATTGCCTCCTTTGTTAGTGAGGGTGGCATTATGGCAGATTTCAGATCTTCTCTAATGATTGTTGCACGTTGTAGTGCTGGAAATTTAGACAATTCAGCCTAGTACACATGGGCTTAATGTCAGGCCCATGTGTATGGCAGACCGTCTGATAGAGGTTGGCCGGCTTCTGTTGAAGGGTCATGACCGAAAAAAGGCCTGCCAACTTCATTGATCTCAGCTGGAATGTTCTGGCTGGGGTGCCGTTCCCTCTGTCATAACACAGTAGAACAGGAGAGAATGCTGCATTAACATTGTATTGTTAGTACTGCGGCTCCAACCTGAGCTATCAGGTTTTTTTTTTCATTATATCTATGGTCAAAATGAAAATCATGTATTTAATTTCCATATTCAATTTCAATTATTTTAGCCTACACCTAGCAATTGGAATTATCTTGACGTTTGAAAAGTTAATGTTCTTTTTTTTACATTGGAGGGCACAGCTCTGCTTTAGATAATTACCAAACCGGGTATATTACCACCTGCAGTTGCATACCAGTTGCAGCCATCAAACACAAAGAGTTTGTTGCCCGCTGTGAGTCCAGCTATGCCAACCCAGTATCTTACCCGGAGCCTGTGGGGCTTTTTCTTAAGGCTAGGTTTCCACTAGTGCAACTTTTCATGCGATTTGGGACTGAAAAGTTGCATGACAAGTCGTACCCCATGATTTCCAATGAGTACCATTCATATATGTGCGACTTCAAGACACAGTGACTTCAAAGTAGTCCCTGCACTACTTTGGTCCCACTTTCATGTGACTTGAGGTCCATAGACCTCAAGAATACACAGGCATTGCTTCAAGTCACTGCAAAAAATTGTGGTAAAGTTGCACGACTTTGGGGACGCAATAGTGGAAACATTTCTTAACCACTTCAATACTGGGCACTTAAACACCTTCCTGCCCAGACCAATTTTGAGCTTTCAGGGATGTCGCAGTTTGAATGACAATTGCGCGGTCATGCTACACTGTACCCAAATAGAGCTTTCTTTTGGTGGTATTTGATCACCTCTACGGTTATTATTTTTTGCTAAACAAATAAAAAAAGACAGAAAATTTTGAAAAAAAATGTTTTTTTTGTTTCAGTTTCAAAACTTTGTAAATAAGTAAGTTTTCTCCTTCACTGACGGGGCTGCACTGATGGGCACTGATAAGGTGGCACTGATGGGCACTGATGAGCTGGCACCAATGAAGTGGCACTGATGAGGTGGCATTGATGGGCACTGATATGTGGCACTGATAGGCGGCACTGATGGGCGACATGGATGGGCACTGATAGGTGGCACAAATTGGCACTGATAGCTGGCACGGATTGGCATGGATAGGCGGCACTGATAGTTGGCATGGATGGGCACTGATAGGTGGCACGGATGAGCGACATTGTATTGCATTGTTTTGTACTGATGGATGCCAATCAGTGCCAAACAATGCATGTCAATCAGTGATGCCCATTGTGGGCACTGACTGGCATCCCTGGTGGTCTAGGGTGGCATACCTGGCGCTGGGCATCCCTGGTGGTCTGGTGGCATCCCTGGTGGTCCAGTGTGGGCATCCTCGGGGGGGCTGTGCTGATAATCGATCAGCACAGACCCCCCCCGTCAGAGGAGAAGCTGATCGGCTCTCCTCTACTCCTATCACCGGCTCTTCCTATTTACACTGTGATCAGCCATGATTGGACATGGCCGATCACGTGGTAAATAGTCTCCGTCAGAGACTCTTTACCGAGATCGTAGTTGCGGGGTGTCAGACAGACACCCCGCAACAACGATCGCCGTGATGCGTGCCCAAAATCCTGAGGATGTCCTATGACGTCCGGGCAGGATTTTGAAACCACTTTGCAGATGTCATTTGACAATTGGTGAGCGGCTCTTTGGAGCCTCATTGGATGACATCATTAAGAATGCCACAGGTGGGAAGAGTACCTTACTCCCACAGGCCAGGAAGACTAAGGAGCCAGGCCGCAGGCAAGGGCCCTCATTTTTCGCTCAAAATAGTTTTTTTTCATCCTTTCGGGTCTTCGACTAAATCCTCCCAGCCCGACAGGACGACCTCTGAGGGACAAAAGCGTCCCTGGAACCGCAAGCCTGCAAGCAAAAGTGCTACCGCATGAAGGTTTGCCCTCGCCCATCTCTTGGGTGGGGGTCGCCTTTGGGAGTTTGCAGCCCGGTGGGCTTCTCGGCTGTCCAACCAATGGGTCTGCGAACTTATTTCCTCTGGCTACAAGATAGAGTTCCTCTCTTGGCCACCAAACAGATTCTTCCCCTCCAGCATACCCTTACTCCTGACCCTAATGGGGACGGTAAGGGACCTGCTAAGCTGCGGGTGATAGTGCCTGTTCCGCAGTCGGAAAGGTTCCAGGGGTTCTACTCAAATCTGTTTGTGGTTTCCAAAAAGGAAGGGGTACGTTCAATTTTGGACCTGAAAGCCCTCAGTTGTTTTGTGAAAGTTCAGAGGTTCTGAATAGAATCCGTTCACTCAGTGGCCGCTGCACTCCAACAGGGGGACTCCCTGGCATCTTTGGACATCCAGGATGCGTACCTGCACTTACCCATATGCCTCTGGCATCAGAGGTTTCTGTGATTTGCAGTTGGGGAAGCCCACTACCAGTTTGTGGCCCTCCCCTTTGTATTGGCATCAGCTCCCCAAGTCTTTACAAAGGTATTTTTTCCAGTTTTACTACAAAAAAGAAAAGAAGGGCTTATGGACTTTATAGGCACTGGTACAAAAGACTGATTAGATTGATTAAAAAGATATCGTTTTATTTACAAAAAACATGTATTGCAAAGATATATAGTTAAACGAAAAAGAGTGGAACAAGTCATATATATTCCAACATTTATCAGCAAAAGATGTTACCATCATTTCTATGGTCATTCAATAATATTGTGACTGAATCGTGACAAAATATCTTCAATTAATACAGTGGTGTGAAAAAGTGTTTGCCCCCTTCCTCATTTCCTGTTCCTTTGCATGTTTGTCACACTTAAGTGTTTCGGAACATCAAACCAATTTAAACAATAGTCAAGGACAACACAAGTAAACACAAAATGCAATTTGTAAATGAAGGTGTTTATTATTAAAGGTGAAAAAAAATCCAAACCATCATGGCCCTGTGTGAAAAAGTGATTGCCCCCCTTGTTAAAACATACTATAACTGTGGTTGTCCACACCTGAGTTCAATTTCTCTAGCCACACCCAGGCCTAATTATTGCCACACCTGTTCACAATCAAGGCATCACTTAAATAGGAGCTGCTTGACACAGTAAGGTCCACCAGAAGATCCTTAAAAGCTACACATCATGCCGAGACCCAAAGAAATTCAGGAACAATTAAGAAAGAAAGTAATTGAGATCTATCAGTCTGGAAAGGGTTATAAAGCCATTTCCAAAGCTTTGGGAATCCAGCGAACCACAGTGAGAGCCATTATCCACAAATGGCGAAGACATGCAACAGTGGTGAACCTTCCCAGGAGTGGCCGGCCGCCCAAAATTACCCCAAGAGCGCAGCGACGACTCATCCAAGAGGTCACAAAAGACCCCACAACAACGTCCAAGGAACTGCAGGCCTCACTTGCCTCAGTTAAGGTCAGCGTTCATGCCTCCACCATCAGGAAAAGACTGGGCAAAAATGGCCTGCATGGCAGAGTTCCAAGGAGAAAACCACTGCTGAGCAAAAAGAACATCAAAGCTCGTCTCAATTTCTCCACAACACATCTTGATGATCCCCAAGACTTTTGGGACAACATTCTGTGGACCGATGAGACAAAAGTGGAACTCTTTGGAAGGTGTGTGTCCAAGTATATCTGGCGTAGAAGGAACACTGCATTTCATAAAAAGAACATTATACCAACAGTAAAATATGGTGGTGGTAGTGTGATGGTCTGGGGCTGTTTTGCTGCTTCAGGACCTGGAAGACTTGCCGGGATAAAAGGAACTATGAATTCTGCTGTCTACCAAGAGATCCTGAAGGAGAATGTCCGACCATCTGTTTGTGTACTCAAGCTGAAACGAACTTGGGTTCTGCAGCAGGACAATGATCCTAAACACACCAGCAAGTCCACCACCGAATGGCTGAAGAAAAACAAAATGAAGACTTTGGAGTGGCCTAGCCAAAGTCCTGACCTGAATCCTATTGAGATGTTGTGGTATGACCTTAAAAAGGCCGTTCATGCTCGAAAACCCTCTAATGCAACTGAATTAGGACAATTCTGCAAAGATGAGTGGGCCAAAATTCCTCCAGGACGCTGTAAAAGCCTCATTGCACGTTATCGCAAACGCTTGGTTGTAGTTTTTGCTGCTAAGGGTGGCCCAACCAGTTATTAGGTTTAGGGGGCAATCACTTTTTCACACAGGGCCATGATGGTTTGGATTTTTTTTCACCTTTAATAATAAACACCTTCATTTACAAATTGCATTTTGTGTTTACTTGTGTTGTCCTTGACTATTGTTTAAATTGGTTTGATGTTCCGAAACACTTAAGTGTGACAAACGTGCAAAGGAACAGGAAATGAGGAAGGGGGCAAACACTTTTTCACACCACTGTAGATAACCTCAGTTTTATATTGTAGATGACAAGATGGTAAAACATCAAGGATGGTAAGATGCTGATACTGACTTCATGCCTGACGCTTCCTTTGGGGCTCAATTATGACTACTTATTAAAAGCAAGTAAAAAAGAACAAAATATTATTTATTTGTAAAATACAATAGAAATTATTATTACAGGGTCACACATTTTTTCACATATAGGTCTGGACAGACTGAACTAGAAATGACGAAGAGGCACACGGTATACTACAACCTATATAGGGCACTGTGAGGGCACACGAAATATCATAAAAAGTTTATAATAGTGATCTAATTACCCTTTTTCCGAAGTAGGGAAACATATCCACGTGCCAAAACTCACAAATTTGTTATAGTTATTCCACCCGAGCTGAAAGGATTTAGGTATATATATTTGTCAGGTTGGAAACAGATACTTGAAAAGTATGATATTTCCTAAGTAAAGAAATATTATATGAATGGACAGTAATAGTGGACTTAAAGCAGGAGTTTTTCAGACGTATAGTGCAAAAAAATTAAAAAATAAACCCACTTTACAATAAAATGTTATATATTAACAACAACTGTTTCCAGTTTTGGCGTTGTTGCAACAACGCGGGATCACGATCGTAGGTTATCTAGACGATCTCCTCCTGAGAGCATCTTCCGCCTCAGAATTGGAGGATGTAGCGATCACCATGCAAACCCTGCAGGAATTTGGGTGGTTGTTGAACCTAAGGAAGTCGGTGTTCATACCGACTCAGTGCTTGGAGTACCTAGGCCTACTGCTGGACTCCATGGAAGCGAGAGTGTTTCACCCTTCAGACAAGCTGTAGACGCTCAGAACTGCTGTAAAACTATTGGTGAACCGTAGGTGGTCGTCACTATGCTTTTGAATGCGAGTCCTGGGGCTCATGGCCTCCTTGAAGGTGGTACCGTATGCCCAGTTTCACACCAGAGTCTTGCAGAAGGAGATCTTGACAAAATGGGACATATCTCCATTATCCCTGGATCGGCAGATTCGGGTGAGCCAGTCAGTTAGGGACTCCCTGCTCTGGTGGGTGAGGTCCCCGGCACTTCGGTCCGGGAAGTAATTCCTACCTCTGCATTGGACAGTGATCACTACGGACACCAGCCTGTCCAGCTGGGGTGGAGTACTGGGAGTACAGTCAACCCAGGCCCTGTGGTTGGGGGAGGAATCCAAGTTGCCGATCAATGTGCTTGAGCTCCGAGTGATCAGGCTATGCCTCTCCACATGGTCGAAGAGACTACGAGGGTGTCCGATCAGGATCCAGTCAGACAACGCCACAGCGGTGGCATATGTCAATCATCAAGGAGGAACAAGAAGCTTGGCTGCAGCACGGGACGTCGCTCACATCCTTCAGTGGGCAGAGCAATATGTACCGGCCCTATTGGCCATTTACATCCCGGGAGTGGAAAACTGAAAGGCGGACTACTTAAGTCGCCAGATGCTGGAACCAGGAGAATGGGCACTGCATCCGGAGGTGTTCAGGCTACTGTGTCTGTGATGGGGCACACCAGACATGGATCTCCAGGCTTCCCATCTCAATCGAAAGGTGACAAGATTCGTATCCAGGACAAGAGATCCTTGGGCAGATGCGTCAGTTGCGCTGGTGGCTCCGTGGGGTCAGTATCAACTGATCTATGCCTTTCCTCCGCTAAAGCTACTACCACGTCTGCTCCGCAGAGTGGAGACCGAGGGGATTCAAGTAATACTGATTGCCCCAGATTGGCCTCGTAGCCTCTGGTACGCCGACCTAGTATGCCTGGTTGCGGACGCTCCCTGGCAACTACCATTACGAGAAGACCTTCTGTGTCAAGGTCTGATTCTCCATCCTGCTTTACCATCGCTGGTTTTAACAGCATGGTTGTTGAGAGCCAGGTGCTGAGGAACCAAGGCGTATCGGACTCTGTGATTCCAACCATGTTTAGGGCACGGAAATCTTCTCCTCAGAAGATATACCATCGTACCTGGAAGGCCTACATCTCCATGTATGAGGAGAAAGGGTGGCATCTGCGCACCTGTTCTGTTTCCAGGATCCTGCTGTTTCTACAGCGAGGAGTGGACCAGAAATTGGCGTTAGGCACCATTAAAGGACCCCTGGCGTCTCATTCTCTAGTGAGCACTTTTATTCAAGGGGTCCAGCATGTAGTTCCTCCGGTGCGTCCACCATTACTCCCATGGGATCTGAACCTCGTGTTATCGGCGGTTCAGAAACTGCCGTTTGAGAACATCAGGGATATTCCCTTGTTGACTCTTTTCCAGAATGTGGTCTTTCTAGTGGCCATTACATTGGCCAGGAGGGTTTCGGAAATAGCGGCCTTGTCTTGCAAGTCACCCTAGGTGGTTTTAGCGTTCCACATCACTGAAGACATTGTGTTATCATCTTTGTGTCCTAAACCGACACACTAAGGAGGTGGCCCTTCATTCCCTGGATGTGGTCTGGGCTCTAAGGGTGACTCTCTGTTGGTTTTGGTAGCTGGTCCGAAAAAACATATGGCGGTCTCGTTGGCCACCATTTCTAGGTGGATCAGACAGATTGTGGTACAGGCCTACACCTTGAAGGAGCAGGTGCCCCTTTTTCCTGTCACGGCCCATTCCACAAGGGCGATTGGAACCGCTTAGGCTTTCTGACATCTAGCGTCAGTTGCTAAGTGTGTAAGACGGCGACTTGGTCGTCCGTTCACACTTTTACCAAATTCTACAAAGTGGATGTAAGAGCATAGTCTGATGCCTGCTTTGGCCGTAAAGTTTTGCAGGCGGCCGTGTAATGTTGCAATTCTGCACTCTTTATTCTGTTTAAAAAAAAAATACAGTTACTTTGAGTATAATGCACTGTTGCATTGTTGACCGCGAGTTCTGATGTGGCTAGATAAGGTGGTGACTCCCCTGTTAGGGAGCACTTCTGGTTGTGGGTGACGTTTTTTATGCTGTTCCCACCCCTCGTTATGGCACTGCTTGGGGACTTCCCTATGGTCAAGAATAAGAGCTGTGTCAGTCAGTGAACGATAGAGAAAATATGATTTTTGTACTCGCCGTAAAATCCTTTTCTCTGAAGTTCACTGACACAGCACCCTCCCCTCCTATTGGTTTATGTTATACTGCTTGTTGACGTACTGAAGCTGCAGGAAGCAGACTGAGGGGTTGTTACTGGAGGGGCCACCCCCTGGGCAGAACTATAAAGTTCTGTTTTTTTCACATGTATAACATGTTCTGCCTAGTCCTCTCCTGAAGGTGGCGTAAGAACCCTATGGTCAAGAATAATGGAGCTGTGTCAGTCAGTAAACTTCAGAGAAAAGGATTTTACGGTAGCGTTAAGTCCAATTAAATGCATGTCACCTCTGAGACTTCTCATTACTTATATGAGACAGGTCTATTGCACTTCCGAAGGACACACTGAAGCTGTGACAGGAGAGACGCACACACACAGCAGCTATTTTGTGAATGAATACAAAGGCTTCTGTGAATGGGCAGTAAGGAGGAGAGGGGTAGCTATAGCATTTCCAGCAACTCTGCCCTTGAAGGAACTGAGATCACAGTGAGCAGCGTCAGCGCTCTGAAAGTTATCTTCCTGGAGCACAATAAACCTGTCAGGTGTTAATAATAATAAGTCCAAGAGGTGGCAGGCACCTCCTCATGTATGCCTGCAGTTTTTACAAAGTAGCTGAATTCCTGGAATTCAGCTTTAAATTAATAATTTTTCTTGTAATGATGACCTTTGTAAGTTGGCCATTGTAGTAGTGATTTTGCTTGTGTTAGTATAAATGTAACCACATGCCGACCATAGCCGGGCCATAGCTGAAAGATGGCTTCAGCACGGTCGGCTTATTTCTTGTAGGGCGTCCATGGACGTCCTCCCAGGATCTTGCTCCCATGCGCCCCCTGGGGCACGCCCCCGGGAACATCTGTGACCGCCGGGTCCAGAGGAGCCGGCGCATCACGGTAAACGCCCACTGATCGTGGCCATTTACCATGTGATCGCTCCATCAAATAACAGAGCGATCACTTGTAAACAAACCAGCGCTACATCATAACGCCGGTTCCTCACTCCCCTCTCTGTACTGATCGGTACAGTGAGAGGGGGAGAGATGACAGCAGCGCTGTGGGCTGGATGTGAAGTGCCCACAGCGCTCCTCAAATGACAATCCTCTGCTCATACTCTGCAACACTGTGCAATACTCTGCAACACTGCAATAATCTGCCAATACTTTGCCAATAATCTGCCAATATTCTGCAATAAATTTTAAAAGAAACAGATTTTTTTTTACCGAATTTTCAGTCTTTTTTGATTAATAGCGCAAAAAATAAAAAAACAGCGGTGATTAAATACCACCAAAAGAAAGCTCTATTTGTGTGAAAAAAAAGACAAAAATTTCATTTGGGCACAGTGTTGCATGACTGAGTAATTGTCAATCAAAGTGTGAGAGCACCAAAAGCTCAAAAATGGTATGTTAGGAAGAGGGTCTAAGTGCCCAGTGGTCAAGTGGTTAATACAGTAATAATAATACTTTGCCTAAATAATGTCACCATCACCATTCTAGAAACTGCTGGTATAAAGCAAAGAACCTTGCAAGGTGGTTAATAAATATAGTTGAAGAGAAGTTGTCAGGAAAGAAAAATGGGACTTGTCATTGAATTGTTTTTTTTAAAGGCTCATACTGCAGTGGATTAGTGATTTTACTTTGGTAGCTGCAAGCAATATACCCTTTTAAGAAGTTTAAAATTGAGAAACATGAAGCTTCTGCACAGCATCATTCCTTTACATACACTATATGCCAGGGGTGCCCAGTGTGATTGGTAAATAGAAGCTGTGTTGAAATTAAATAGTGTGTAAACTCCAAAACAAAAATGTAATGTATTGCAGCTTACCAATCCTTAGCTGTTTAGCCTGCATTCGTTTTTGTTTGTTTTAATAATTTTTTGTTTGTTTGGGTTTTTTTTGGTGTTTTTTTTATTTCTCCTGGTGATCTAGCCAGTAACGCATTCTCTATCTTGGGTGGCTACACTCACTCTTCCACTCTAGCTATGGAAGAGAAGTATAGCTACCCTTGGACAGCAGCATTGTCAACCTGTAGAGAGGATATTGTTTGGTGGACTAGTACAGTGGTCTCCAAACTGCGACCTGGGACCAGATGCAATCTTTTGCATGCTTTTTTTTTATGCTCATTGGGCATTATTCTACCCACTGTCAGCAGCAGTGGGGCACAGTTTCTGTCGTTGGGGCACTATTCCTCCCATTTACAGCAATTATATGGCATTGTTTACTCCCTATAATGCCAGGACATTTAGACACTCCTAAAGTTTGAAGGATAGTAAACAGGCCCATTGTTTCGAAAGTTTGGCAACCCCTGGACTGGTAGATGTAGATGGACTTTACATAAGTAACTAACAAAATCCAGCTAACACTTTTTTAGCAGTTAGAGTAATTTTTTAATCTAACATTAATGGACACAGTCTCTCTTCTTTATTCTTGACCAAACAGGGTTCTATAGCACTACCTACAGAAGTAGGACACTAAGCAGCAAAAAAAAATCTTGATACCTTCTATGGACATCACTCTCTAGGTATAAAACCCTCTCTTTGTTATGGGCATGCCAGTTATTCTGTCTAATGTTCAGGAGCAAGGACCTGGTTCCCTACTGAGATCTATCAATAGGCGAGCTGGGTGATGAGCTGGATTATCTAGATCCAGTAGTCACACCAATCTGATAAACCAGCGCACACAGACTTTTAACTATGCTCTGGGGTGGCCAGCGAGCTAAATATCTCACAGAAACACACATGACCGGGCACTGCGGTAGCGAGGAGGATCTGTCATGGGAGCCTTACCCACATTCTCCATTGGACTGGTAAGTAAACGCCCCCTCCCTTCCATACATGGGGCATGCATACTACCTGAGGCGGTTGGTCTTGTTGGGTCTCTGCCCCCCCCTATAGCCTCTGGTATTCCTCCTGCCTCCTCCACCTAAGTCTGTGCCCCCTCCTACCTACCGATTTGGGCATCTTTTGGAGCCATGGTGGCCATTTTGCCGGTGATTCCAGTGGCAATATTTTTATAGGCAGACGTTGAGGCCATTTTGCTGGCAAATTTTGCTTATATGTACTATGGGAGCCACCTGGGGACATCCTGGGTAGACATTTTGTGTAGCACATTGTGGTAGCTATTTTCCTTTCCTCAGGGGTCTGATAGTGTGGCGACAGTCTCAGGGACTTCTGGCATGCAGGTCTATGGAGAGACAGTGGACAGCAGCACGTGGATAGCATTCAGATCTTTTTGCGATCTGGAGTTGAGTCCTCTGTAGGGTTTCTCACCCTCTGCTGGGCTGGTCTTGGAGTGTCTTCTCCTGTCTTTTTCAAGTTTTGGGGTCCCTGTTTGCAGCAGGGCCACCTGGTTGTGCTAGTACTTATGAAGTCTCAAGAGTATGCCTCCCCTCTGGATCCTCTTCCGTTGGTGGCAGGTCCTTTGGTTCTCTCTTGGTTCAGATGCAAGGTAAACACTGTCACCCTCGTTCTTGGATGTTTCTGAGCCTATGTCAGACTCCACTGCGGTGGGCTCTGGGTTTTCTGCGGATCCTGATGATGCATCCTCTGATTCCTCGGGGGAGGAGGACATGTCCTCTGTTTCTGTAGTTGCACAGGAGCCAGTGTTAGTTGCCACTCTGATTATGTGCAAGAAATGCTTACAATTGCGGATGCTAGGGCGTCTGATGTGGTGCCAGTCCCCTTCGGTATGTACAAGACCGCTAGGTCGGCTAAGGTTTTTCTTTATCCAGCATATTTTGAAAAATTTGTTTACAAGGACTGGAGTTACCCCTTTGAGGAGACTCACCTGTGATGGATCCCCCCATTTCTAGACTCAACAAGGCCACTGTAATCCCAGGAGAGGAATCCCCTCTCCTCTATGGATCCTATGGACCGCAGGGCAGAGTCAGTGGCAGATTCTAGGTTCATCATCACTGTGTCAGCACTACAGCCTGTGTTGGCCACAACCCTGGTGTCCCAGACACTAACCAAATGGGCCATGGTTCTGCATCAAGCCTTAACTTCTAGTCAGGTATTCCAAGCATATGTGGAACTGGCAGACCATTTGGCGGTGGTGCTTCAGCAGGTCTATTGGCTCAAGTGTTATTCTGCTAACCAGACTTCCAAAAGGGCCCTGGTGGACCTTTCCTTACAGTGCAAACATGTGTTTGGGGCTACATTGGACGACATTATCAAGAACCTTACTGGTGGCAAGAATACCTGTCTCCCTCTGGCCAAAAAGGGAAATTAACTGGGTTGGAAGTCTGGCCCTTCCTTCACATCGCATAAGTGGATTTTGTATGCCTCTGGTTCATCGGGCAAGGGCTCCAAACCCTTCTAGTGTTGTGCCAAGTGTTCCTGTTTCCCCAGATGTGGGGAGTTGCCTTCGTCAGTTTTCAGGTCCATGGACCGCCCTCATTCCTGACAAGTAGGTCAGCAAAATCATTGTCTCCAGTTACAAAGTAAAATTCCATTCCTTTCCCCAGACATATTTTGTCCCTCCAATCTTCACTCTTGCCAGCGCACCTGCTCCTTAGAGGGGTGATTGTCCCGATGAGTCAGAGCAGTTACTTAGAGCTAGTTACTTAGCATTAGAGCTACTCACGTATGCATTCGCTTCTGCGCGCGAGCTCGTCGGGACAGATTGCTTTTAAAAATTGTAATGTAAAAAAAAAATATTACATTGAAAAAATGTGCCTTGAAGAGCAATGGGCGGAAGTGAAGTTTTGACGTCGCTTCCACCCTGCTATGGTATGGAGACGGGGGGCCATCTTAGCCTCACTAGTCTTCATACCTCCCCGTAAGATATATTATCACACTTGGAAAGCTTATATTGTTTGGTGCAAATCTTTGGGGTTCCATCCTTGTTCCTTCTTATGCCTCGTATACACGATCAAACAATCCGGTGGAAAAGTCCGGCAAACTCAAGTCCACCAGACAATCCGCTGGTCTGTAGGCTCCGACTAAGAAAGTATTTTTGCACTCCAATCTGTCCACCAGACTCGCATTTTGGCAGACAGTATGGCCGTGAGTGTGCCAGTCCGCCGTACTTTTGAAATGGGCAGACTTTTTCCGCGCGGACAAATGTCTGCTCAGTTTGAGCGCGTCTCCAGGTAGCGGGGGCAAGCTAAGGAGGCGTCGCTGGCCCGTCACCTGGTATGGACTTAAAGGGGAACCCCTACGCCAAAAAATCGCAGTGGGAGTCCCCCCTAGGTCCATATCAGTTCCTTATCCGAGCACGCTACTCGGCCGGCCAGGAAAGGGGGTGGGGACGAGCGACCGCCCCCCCCCCCCCCCTCCTGAGCCGTGCCAGGCCGCGTGCCCTCAACATGGGGGGTGCCGCACGGCCCCCCCACCCCAAAGCACCTTGTCCCCATGTTGATGAGGACAAGGGCCTCTTCCCGACAACCCTGGCCGTTGGTTGTCAGGGTCTGCGGGCGGGGGGGCTTATCGGAATCTGGGAACCCCCCTTTAATAAGGGGGTCCCCGGATCCCAACCCCCCCACCCTATGTGAATGAGTAGGGGGTACAATGTACCCTTACCCATTCACCTGTAAAAAAAAAAGTAAAAAAAAACACAACACACAAGGGTTAAAATATTGTACCCCATACTCATTCACATAGGGTGGGGGCCGGTATCCGGGGGACCCCTTATTAAAGGGGTTCCCGGATTCTGATAAGCCCCCCGCCCGCAGACCCCGACAACCAACGGCCAGGGTTGTCGGGAAGAGACCCTTGTCCTCACCAACATGGGGACAAGGTGCTTTGGGGTGGGGGGGCCGCGCAGCCCCCCTTTCCCAAGGCACCCCCATGTTGAGGGCACGCGGCCTGGTATGGCTTAGGAGGGGGGGCGCTCACTTGTCCCCACCCCCTTTCCTGGCCGGCCGGGTGCCGTGCTCGGATAAGGGTCTGATGTGGACCCGGGGGGGACCCCCAGGCCGTTTTTTCAGTGTAGGGATTCCCCTTTAAGTCCATACCAGGTGACGGGCCAGCGACACCTCCTTCGTTGGACCTGGCTACCTGGAGACGCGCTCAAAATGAGCGGACTTTCCTCCGCGTGTGTGGGCAAGTCCGTTCATTTCAAAAGTACCGCGGATAGTCCGGCATAGTACGCCATATTAGTCCACTGAAAAGTGCCGTGTGTGGGCAAGTAGCTCATTCGGAAAGTCCGGCAGAAAGTCCGCCAGACCAAGTCCGCCGGATAGTCTGCTACGTGTGTATGCGGCATTAGAGGCTCAGATGTTGGCCTTCCTTAATTGTGGTGTTGATCAGAATCATTCCTATTAGTACTATTAAGGGTCAGGTCTCTTTTTTTCTTTTAGGATCCCTTGGCCATGCATTCCTTGATTCACACTTTTATCCCATGGGTTTGTCATGTCACCCCCGTGTGCTCTCCATTACCCCTGTGAGACTTGAGATTTGGTTTTGCTGGTTCTCCAGAAGCCTCTTTTCGAGAGCATTCCAGATATTCCCTCTCTTTTGCTCTCTCAGAAAGTTATTTTCCTGGTCGCTATGCCTTCTGCTCGTGGTTATCGAAATTGGCAGCTTTGTCCTTTAGGCCTCCTTATCTGATCTTGTACAGGGATAAGGTGGTGAATCATCTGTCCCCTTCTTTTCCCCTAAAGGTGGTGTCAGATTTCCATCTGAATTGGGACATTGTCCTTCCCTCCTTGTGTTTTTGGCCTTCGCACCCTAAGACGATGACTTTGCACTTCTTGAACATAGTCTGAGCGATTCGCATGTACTTATTTGCGATGGCCACCTTCTGTAGGTCCGACAATCTTTTTGTGACATTACAAGGAAATGCATGGCAGCTTCCTCTGCCACTATTTCCCATTGGATTTTGAGAGCTATTGTTCAGGTGTGTGCCATTAAGGGCGGGAGCCTCCTTTCCCCATTACGTCACACTCCACCAGGGTGGTTAGTGCCTCCTGGGCATTCTGACATCAGGCATCTTTTTCTCAGGATTACAAAATGGCGGCCTAGTTGTCTCTGCACACGTTTATAAAAAATTTGAAGGTTGTGTTGGCATCTTCAGATGCTAGTTTTGGCCTCAAAGTTTTGCAGGCTGCTGTTTTAAGGTTCTTGGGCGCACCTTCTGTGTTGATGTGTTGGCCTGTTTTTTTATTTACTCTAGTTTGTTTTCTCACCTCTGATCGTGGCACTGTTTTGAGGCATTCCAGTTTGGTCAAGAATAAAGAGAGGCTGTGTTCATCAATACATGTTAAAGAAAATGGGATTTTGTATTACACTCCGTAAAAGCCCTTTCTTGAAGTTCATTGATGGACACAGTACCCACCCCTCTATGGAGTTTTCCTTTAGACACTGCTTGTGACTAACTGGCTTGCCTATTGTAGAGGGAGGTCTAGAGAGGAATGGCCATTGGAGGTAATGTATTGTTTTTTTTATTTTTTTTATTTTTTGCTGCCTAGTGTCCTACTCCTGTAGGTGGCAATATAAAACCTTGTTTGATCAAGAATAAAGAGTGGCTGTGTCCATCAATGAAACTTTAGAAAAGAGAGAGGGGTATTTTACGATGAGTAACAGCAAATCCATTTTTTTTTCTATTGGAATAAAGGTTTTAACAATATAAAAAAAAAGGCAAAATAAGACTTACTGTCAGAATCAAACTGACAATTAAACTATGTAGGGGGCAGAAAAACCAACTGCTTTGTTAATGCTAGTGACAGACTGCATCTGTGTTTTGTTTTTTAGCCCTTTAGTTCTGCTCCAACTCTGGGTATGGTACTATAGTTGAAAGATATGTGACTATGTCTTGTACCATCATTTGTATCACCTTATTTCTATAATCTGTTTGTTCAATCAAAATATTTGATTTGTAGGTGCATTTCTCTTATATGAGAACGTCCTGCAACTTGTTACCATATTCTTTCATGTTTTTATGTGGGCAAATAAAGTAAAAAGAAGACTTGAGATTTCATTTTTATATACAAGCTGCTTTGATGTCCAACTTCAAACAAGGCACATAGAAGCTTTCAGATTGTTTTTTTCTGCACGTGTTTTTAGTTGTAGATGATCATTGCACACCTCATTAATAGAATTGCTAATCTAATGTTCTACTGGGTTCATTATCAACAAAATAGTTTTTTGTTATTTTGCACGAGATCATTTTAGAAATGCTTTGACAGCATAAGCTAGCCTTTATAACAAAATCGAATGTTAAATGGATTTATCGCTGTACAATAAACTCATAAAGAGCCTGGATGCAAGTTTATCCCTTTTGTAAAGAATTTAAAGCATTTAATGGATATCTTTTTTTATCCATGATGATGTATCTTTATTAACATTGTGTAGTATATCCAAGTAATTTAAAGCTGAACTCCAGGCAGACTCCTAAATGCATAGTTGAAATGCATACACGTGAACTGCCAAAGGATATGTAATTTTGTTCAGCTAGTCTGGTGATCTAGGTATGCATGCTAGACCTCCCTTCAGCTTACATCACACCTAAGCAACCATTGTGTTTCACTGGCTCAATGTTGAACCTGTGCAGTGAACTACAGGAGGTTGATATTAAGACAAAGTAATTACACTAATTGTATGTAAAAAAGAATTGAAGAGTTTTTTTTTAATGAATATATAACTGACAGGTCACTAAAAGTGACATCAGTCATGGCCCTCTCCATTTTAATGAAGACGATCTGGTACAAAGAATGCATTAGAAACTTCACCTGTTTTCTCAGAAGTATGTGTCTATAACTGAAGTATAAGGTTGGTTAGTTTTTGTAGTTAGTTTGTGTTTCCTAAAGATACAGTTTTGTGGCACTTAAAATGCTATTCCCGTTGTAGGCAATTATGCATCACCAAATTGTATTATTTTTTTTAGAAGAATGTGGACTGGCAAAGTGTTTCCAATGCTCCAAATGCTGTCAGTAGGCACGGGGGTAGCATACCATCAGAGAAAAATGGATTTAGGAAGAGCTAACACTTTAGGTCAGTGCTAAATCCCCTTTTTTGAGCTGACATAGTGAGGTGGTCACTATGTTGCCTTCAAAAAAGGGACCCTACATGTCCCCTTAATGTTGGTTATCCTGACTTATAGTATTTAATGCTGTTTTTGCGATAAACTAGTGAACAGGACATTTCTGGAGTTCTGATTATATTTAGTCTTCTGATCAGGTTTTGCACCGCTCCATCTGTTGAGATCTATATTGGTCAAGCGCTGTAAGAGATGCAGTTCTAACATAAACTGTGCCACATTTGAAAACATTACTTACAGATATGGCCTTGCCATGAAAATATATATTTTTACTCTGAAGAAATATATATATATTTTGTTATGGCAATGTTAGGCCTGAAGTTAATTAAATCTCATCTGGAAAATGTGAATTCATCACTTTGTATGCTAGATTTGCAATGCAATTTGCAGATAGCACAGCTATGAGTTTAGATCTTTAAATTGTTAAGACACCATATTAATTTGTTTGACACTGTGTTCATGTGCTTGAAGCAGTGAACTGTCGTCTTTACCATCCTGTGAATGTAGGTCACAGCATTTGTCTGTTCTGTCAAGTGGAGATTAAAAAAAGGAAGCATTGTGTTTATAAAATCTAATTCGCAATTGATAAACATTAAGATTTTATAACTTTAGACAAAGTTATAGGTTTACAAAATTATTTTTTCCTTCTAAAATCCATTAGTTCTTCTAGTCTACGTTCTTAAATATCATTTTTGTTAATATTTATTCAACTCTGAGGTTGTTAAATATTTCTCTAGTGTTTCACCAGAAAGGGAAATGCATCTAGTCTTTAATGTGCAGGTATTTACAGTATCCAATGCTTACAAAACATGTAACAATCAATTGGTCACTTAAGTTATTGTTTAAAAAGAACTTAAACTTCCGGTTCCGGCGCCGCATGGAGTGACTGCTCTCCTCTTCAGCTCCCGCAGCACGACCCTAAAATCTGCTTTTAAACTCTGCTGAGTGGCCGGGCACCCACCGGATCACCTTCGGGTATCGCTCCACATAGCCATGGACAGATTTATAGAGAAAACCGGCTCGCGAACGAATACGGCGCCGCCCGCGACCGCGGCGCGGCCGCAAATCGAGGCCCCGGCTTCGGCCTACTCGGCTCCCTTCTCCTCGCAGCGCGCAGCAGACATGGAGGTGAGCTGTGACTCTGCCTCCCCTCTCTCTGCACAGTCTCCACCGGCATCTCAAGCCCCTCCATCCCAGGGCACTCTCCCCACACAGCCTGCTGGGGACTCCACTACAGAGCGCATTGCCCAGGCCGTGGCCGCCCTATTATCCCCCATGATAACAGCATCTGTAGAAAAGGCTGTAAATGCAGGCATGCAACAGCTGAAGGCCCAAATAGGCGAGCATCACACCAGACTAAATGACCTGGAACACCGTTTGTCAGATATGGAAGAGGAACTTTACCAGGCCCAAGCCACAGAGCGCTCCCAGGACAGGACAAATCAATACATCCTACAGAAACTCGATGACTTGGAAAATAGGGCCAGACGGAGCAACTTGCGATTCGTTGGCATTCCTGAGTCGCTACAGACCTCCGAGCTATCTGACTTTTGTGCAGTGCGCATCCCAGAAGCCTCCCGGGCCCCTGCACGGTAGAGAGGGCCCACCGTATGGGTCCCGCCGCACCTGAACGCAAATCCCCTAGACCCATAATCGCAAAGTACCTCAACTACTCTGACAAGGCCCTGATCCTGCAGAAGTTCAGACAAACTCGCTCCCTCCAACTGGACGGAATCAAGGTCCTAATCTTCGCTGATTACTCTATCGAGGTCTCCAAGAAAAGGAAAGCATTCCAGCAGGTGTGCTCGGAACTTTTCAAAATGCAACTTAAATTCTCCCTGGCCTTTCCGGCTGTCCTTCGCCTTAAGGCTCCAAACGGCGACCAACTGACCTTCCAAGATCCCTCTGAAGCGGAGGCATTCCTCTCTTCACTCGGGTTCGCACCCCCACACCCCATCCAAGTCCTCATCGCTCAAACGCTCCCTGGACCAAAGGAGCCCCCGGAAGGACTCACCCAAACGCTTCAGGCCTTCTGCCCCGGACCACCATCATCGTGGTACCCCTCGGTGATGACATGTCGGTCCCCCCGAATCTTCCTCTCTTCACCTCACCGGTGACCCTTGCGTCAGGACCACCAGCCTGACTCGGCTTTGTAAGTTACTTTATTATTTACTGTTTCCGATCAGGTACGGTCACTGTTCTGCCTGTTGTTCCTAGTTTTTCTTTTCATCAGCCTTAAGCTCTGCTCCCATTTAGCAGACGCACTACAGCCGTTCTTGGCCACCTCTGTCTCGTTTGGCATCCTAGCTTCGGTTAGAAGTGGCCCCGCCTACCTTTGCGGCCACCTTATACTTATACTGTTGTACTTTGTACTTTTGTATTTTATACTTTATATTTTATACTTTATAGTTTATATTTTTATATGTCACACCTGTGTATCAATCCAATCTCTTGGGTCTTTATACTGAAATGTTTATGTTGCACGTATGTAGAAAGCTCGTTGCTCACGTGTCTTTTGACTGTATTGCACTCCCCCTGGACTCACTGTGCATGACTATTGCCACACCATGGCGCGTGTCCTCTTTGGCTCTCAATTTACAGCCACACCCTTGTTCATGTTCACCGCCGGGACGCTCTTGTCCTAAACCTTGGGTCGCGCACTGGGGGCTGGCCTACACAGTGACTCCATGCGGAAAAAAATGAAGTTCGCTCAAGTGTTTATGTTTTTGTATGTGTTTAAGTTTGCTCCCCACCTCCCCTGTCCCCTCCCCCTACCTGCTGTCGAGACTACAGCTCCTTCCTGATCATCATACTCAACGTGTCCCACAGCCCCACCAGGTCCCTCTTACTTAGTCAAAAATTTCTCCTGCCCTGCCCACCGGCTGGCGACAAATCTGTAAAATCGGCCCAATTCCTTTTCTCGACCCCCCTGACATGAGAATAGTATCATGGAACGTGAAAGGCCTTAGGTCTCCTAATAAGAGAATGAAAGTCCTCCGGCACCTAAAAAGATTGAAAACGGACATTGCCCTATTGCAGGAAACCCATTTATCCGCTCCAGATTTTCATCGCATGAAGAAACTCTGGGTCGGCAAAGTCCTAGGCTCTGATGCCGTTAGCCATAAAGCGGGTGTACTCCTGCTGATCCACAAAAACCTCCCCTGCGAGGTACTGTCCACGCACTCAGACTCTCAGGGAAGACTCCTTTCATTGCATGCCCGCCTGGGAACCAAAGAACTAGTGATCACTAACGTTTACGCTCCCAATAGCCCTAGCAAGTCTTTTTATAGCGACCTGACCTCCTGGCTCCTCCGCACCACCCAGACCCCCCATTTAGTTGGCGGTGACTTTAACGACATCCTGCACTATACGGACGACAGATCCCCTCCCCCACACCACAGGTCGAAAAGTGCTCCCTCTATTCCCTCCCACTTTGCCTCCACCATGGACTCCCTTCATCTTCATGATCTGTGGCGCCTAACCCACCCAGCGGACAGGGAATATACCTTTTACTCACACCCCCATAATATGTTCTCGAGAATCGACTATTTTTTTGGCTCTGACGATCTTATCCCCAATTTGTCCGAAGCAGAAGTACTTGACATAGCTATTTCTGACCATGCCCCGATCTCAGTTAGACTTGACAACCTAGATCTCCCACCTCACCCAAGACTATGGCGATTCCCCTCGTATCTCCACAACAACCCTGACTTTCAACTCTTTATGGTGGACTCCTGGCGCGAATACTCTGATGCAAACTCCCCTCATTCGGACTCCCCGAACCTCTTCTGGGATGCCGGTAAGGCTTTCCTCAGGTGCCGGATCATCTCCTATGCATCCTTCTTTAAGAGAAACGCCCTGTCCCATTACAAACGAGCCAGTGCGCGACTACATCTAGCCCAAAGATCCCTCTCCACTAACGATTCCCTTGACAATAGAGCCGAATGGCAGGCAGCCAAGAAAGGTTTTGACACTTGGGCGGATACACTCGAACAAACTAAAAGATCCCAACTCGACGCAACGCTCCACAAGTTTGGAAACAAGGCGGGCAAGCTACTGGCGAGGCTGTGCAAGGGCACCTTTCACCCGACGCACATCACTTCCCTTAAAGACGTGAAGGGTGTTATGCACTCCACCCCACAAGCAATTAACAAGGTGATGTTAAACTACTATACGGCCCTCTACGCCCCAGACCCCATAGATAATACTGCTGCTCGTTCCTTCTTAGATAGTGTGCTCCTATCTCAAGTTACCCCTGAACAACTAGAAGCTCTCAATGCCCCCATCTCCCTCGATGAAATCTCCTCCACGATCCGCATACTAACCCCGTCCAAAGCACCAGGCCCCAACGGGTTCACCAGTGAATTCTACAAAACCCTCTCCTCCATCACGGAACCCACTATCCTTAAGGTGTACAATGGCATCTGGTCAGGTGGCCCATATCTTCCCTCTGGAAACCAGGCCGTTATAAAACTCCTTTCCAAGAAGGGGAAAGACCCCCTTGAACCAGGCTCATATAGACCGATTTCCCTCCTCAATCTGGATGTCAAAATCCTGTCCAAAATCATAGCCACAAGACTAGCTGCCATTATACCCTCCCTAATTCATCCTGCCCAATCTGGCTTTGTGAAAGGCAGAACTGCCACCCTGAATATCCATAAGGTTATGCTCGCTCTGGAACATGCTAAAAACAAACCCGGATGGGGATTTTGCCATTATAACGTTAGACGCGGAGAAAGCCGTTGACAATGTCAGTTTTGATTGGCTCTCTATGACTCTATCCGAAATGGGCTTCTCGGGACACTTCTGCCACCTCAGCAAAGCTATGTACTCTTCCCCAGCAGCTAAATTAGTTGCAGCTGGAATTCTCTCATATGAATTCCGCCTGCATAAAGGCACTCGCCAGGGCTGCCCACTCTCCCAGCTCCTCTTTAATATCGCCCTAGAACCCCTATCCAGATATTTGACCCAAAAAGCCCCTCTTCACGGTATCCGCATTGGCCAACATGACCTGCGCACCTCCCTCTTTGCTGATGACGTGCTCATCTTCTCGTCGGACCCCGCTTCCGACATGCACACCATTAAAGAGGCCTTTGACGTCTTCAGATCCTGCTCAGGGCTTCGTATAAATTATGGTAAAAGCTAAATTCTCCCGATAGGGTCCTCTCGCAAACCCCCCCTGGTCGCAACATTCTATCTTTTCGACCGCCAGCTCCTACATCACCTACATAGGTATTAAAATTGGAAAGTTGCCTTCCTCCCTTTATCACCTCAACTATCCCCCCCTGATCACGATAATCTCTCAGGAAATGGTGAACTGGATGGATCTGCCTCTCTCGCTTCTGGGAAGATGCCACCTGCTAAAAATGGTTAGCTTTGCCAGGCTACTGTACCCGCTTCAAACCATCCCTTTGCTCCTTCTTCACAAGGACATCAAGATTCTGCAATCGGCTTTTTCTTCCTTTATATGGCAGGGCAAACGCCCACGTATAGCCTTAAAAAAGTTGCATCTTCCCAGACACGAGGGGGGGTTGCAGCCTGCCTAATATAAGATTGTATAATCTGTCATGTTTATTGCGAACTGGCCTGGACTGGATCTCTCAATCCTCCAGATATTCCAACTACTCCATGGAAGCCGCCATGGTCTCCCCACTCTCGTTGACAGCTCTCCTCCACTGCAGGTGGAAGTTGGTACCATCACAATCTTTAACACAATCTTCTACTCAGGGACACTGCCATAGCCTGGAGGGAAACCAGGAAGTGCCTCCAACTCCCCCCTTTTATTTCCAGACACCTCCCGATACAGGGGAACCCCTCTTTCTCCCCTGGCCTACTCCACAAGCCATTCCACATCTGGAAAGAGAAGGGCATCACCAGTTTTGCTGCACTCTGTGATCTGGACTCTGGCCACCCTCTGCCCTTTTCACTCCTAGCGGAAAGGTTCTCCCTTCCGCCAGCTCACGCCTTCCACTACAGGCAATGTATCAGTTACTTAAAAGATATCTGCACCGATGAACGTAAACGTTTCCCCCTAACCTTTCTGAATCGACTGCTCATGGACGATACTTATAAAATTTCAGACATCTACAAACCCTTGCTCCAGCGGACTTCTACTCCTCTGACATCCTCATCAGTCGCCAATTGGGAGAAAGACTTTCCTGACCCGGATCTAGTAGAAAATTTTTTGCAAGGACTTAACAAAGTTTACCGCCTAACCCCCAACGAGCTATGGAGAGAATCGCAACTAAAAATTGCCCACAGGGCGTACCTTCCCTTCCTTCCATCTAACACTGATCAGGACAGCACCAAGTGCCCCCACTGTCTCCAGAACAGGCCCTCACTGGCCCACCGTTTCTGGTCCTGTTCCTTCATTTCGTCTTTCTGGGACCGGATCCTCTCCTACATCTTCAAAGTAACCCTGCTGAAATTGCCAAAGGACCCTCTCCTCCTCATCTTTGGATACTGGGACCCCCTCCTGCTTCCATGGTCTTCCATCAGAAGCCGCGTGCCCACAAGCTGCACGCCGTACAAACCCTCCCACGTGGACTGGGCCCTGCTATGTTTACTACTAGCCAGGAAATCCATTCTAAAGAGCTGGACTTCATCTCTTCCTCCCTCCGTCGCTCAGACGCAGAAAGAACTCCTTTCACTCCTATACAAGGACCGATGTAACGCAAATTTCCGGGACGAAAAAGCGAAGTCACGCTTCTATGCGCTGTGGCTTTCCTTCATATCTGCCACTCTCCCTCCGGTAGACATCCTTAACTTGGACCATTTCACCTTCTTCTACTACGGCGCTCGACAACTGAACTCGGGGACAGATCCCCCCCCATCTACTGTCTAATTTGCGCCCAGCAACCTACTGACATCCGGGACCGCCCCTTGGAACCTCCTACCTCAGGGACTTTACACGAAAACCTCATACCCCCCCCCCCCCCCTCTTCACCCTCTTATGTCTTTATGTTTGTATCCCCCCTTTCTCCCCCCCCCCTTTTTTTCTTTTCTACCTTCAGTAGTTACCCTTGATCCTATGATATGCTATTTTACTTAATTTTGGGAAATGCCATTATCCTGGTATATATATATATTACTTTCGCAACTAACTCTATCTCAGGATCCATCCAGTTACTGTTCAGATTGCTGCTTTGTTCTACTGGCTACTCTACCTTCTGTTTGGTTTAAGTATTTCAGTCTATGGTATAAGTTCATTATGACACAGATACAATCTGCTCTTATTCTTATGCGCCTCATCTGTGATGATGGTCCCACTACATCGTACATGTCTCTGTTGCATCTGTACTGTTATCCTTACTTAAATACTCTTTAAAAAAAAAAATGAACTTAAACTTGAAAACAGTTGTTAAACAAAACTAAGTAAAACATTGGTTAGGCTGAATTGGATTTCACTTTTCCACCAGAGCTAGTCATTTATTTTTGACAAAAGTATTTGTTTAAACCAGTTTAATTCAGTAGACTTTCAACAATAGGATTTTTCTATTACAATGGTCATTATGTCAATCATTTTACTACTCTATTTGGTCAGTGTTGGTCTCCTGAAAAATTTCAAATACAATTAAATGCTCCTCTATGACAGTCTAAATAAATACTGCATATTTTATTGTAAGCTGTAACGAGCAGGACATTCTGATTCCTCTTGTATTAAATTATAACTATTCTGTCTCCCTCCATTTTGTAAAGTGTTGCACAAACTGTTCGTACTATATACTGTAAATCCTGTATTATATTAATTCATTTACTATGTGATGCACAAGCCTCATAAATGAAACGAAAAACATCCTTTCCTGATCCTACAGTAGAGAACAGGTGATTGGACAGTGGCAAAAAAAAGCTTCTGAGATCTTCCCCATGTAACCCCTCCCACTCCCAGCTAGCCTCATTTTTTGCTAGTATCTTTAGGTGATGGAACTCTTCTCTCTACCCTTCTTTTATGGAGGTTTCATCTGTTTATGTATTTATTATTGGTATTTATATAGCACCAACAAGTTTTGCAGTGTTTTACATATATACTATACATGCACATCAGTCCCTGCCCTCAAGGAGCCTACAGTCTAAGCTCCCTATCTGACTTTCACACATACTCATTTTAGGAAGGAGCTACTTAACCTACCAACATGTCTTTGGAGTGTTTTTCAATGATGATTCTTCTATCAAGGCAAGCCGTAGCAACTGCAGCTTTTCTGCAATTTGTGGATTGGTTGACTCCTCAACAGAGCCTTGAGGGACCGTATCCAGACCCCACCACATAGAAAACTCAGGGCCCACCTTTAATGTTGCTGCAGCAGTAAATCATGCTCTGGGCTGCTTCTGTTGAATGTAGTGCAAGAGCCATAGTCTGCCTGGCACAGAGTGCATTTTCTGAAGACCCCTATGGGCATATGCCCACCGTGGGGTGTAAAGCCAGGAAGGGGTTAAATCATCCTAATTTCTGCAGCTGAGTGATAAATCAAGGCAGAAGCTCTTTAAACTTTCAACCCATTGTGCACTTATGTTTTTGTTTTGTTTTTTTCCCTTGGGGGATCTCCTACTGTCCTGTAAGTATAGTTGTCCAGGGTGGCAGGGGTTAATGGGTTTGTGCAATTGTCCTGCTTAGGAACTTATATTTCTGGAGGATACCTATCTTGGCATTTTTTAACCGATTTCATTCTGATGTAAGGTGCTCTATTTTGCCTGTGCAGTAACGCACATAAATTGGTTTCTTTATCTGCTGGGCCTTTCCTTGCCTCTTTGGACACTTACTAGTGGACTTCTCCTGATCACATTGGACACAATAACAGAGCTTACTTCTTGGGTTTGGGACCTACAGGTGCTTGCACCAAGGCACACCCACCACCTCACTGTGAGAATCGTGACTACTCCTTCGGGAACAAACCTATACATATCAAAAATGGCAGATCACAAGTGCAGGGTCAAGGGGTCCAATAGGCTCAGTGGACCAGACTCCGCACAGAAACGATACACTCCTGCGCACAAGCGAACCACCAGCCCAGCAATACACAAACACAGGCCTTGCTGCCCTCAAGAGTGGGGGAACCCTAGAAGTCAGAAATGGAAGAAAAACCAAGAGGGCGCACCAGCCATGTGCATTATCCGTGGATAATATTTATTAGAGCGATAAGAAAACTACTCACAAACAATAGTAGAGATTCTTGCCGAGGCTGAGCTCTGAGGAAGAGGGATGTGTCCCTCGAAATGCGTCTGCTGGCAGTGACTGTTGTGTTTTTTTCCATGATACTTTTGAATAGTCTCATTCATCTGTGACTGGATGCTGCTACTTGTTGACTACTTGTATGGCAAGAATCTCTACTATTGTTTGTGAGTTGTTTTCTTCTTATCTTTCTAATAAATATCAACTAAGGATAATGCACATGGCTGGTGTGCCCTCTGTTTTTCTTCCATTTCTGACCAGACTCCGCATTTAGTTCCTTAAGGGGACCTAGTACAGAGATTATTGGCCCAGGCACCCTATACTATGATGGATTTCCTTCACTATGATTCCCTGCCTTCCTCGGGTCATTTCACCTGCCCTATTCCTACTCTCCGAGGAAGATTTTTTTGCCACAGCATTGGAGTTCAAAGGCCGAATTTCTGACCTTATTAAGACACCTTTACTAAAAGGCCTTCTATTCCTGGTGTTGGGAAGGATTCCTCTCAGTTTTCCAATGCCAAATCTAATACAGGAATGTTTTTATGTAAGAAGACATAACCCTCCAAATCAGCAGAGTCTGGCGCCAAAGCCCTCTTCTCAATAATGGGGTTCCTTGACTTTTAGAAGTAGGAGATGCCTGACAGCCTTTAAGGGTTATGGCCTCAACACATGTTGAACCTGTAGGTTCAGAATGACTTTTAATGGGTCCTCGAGTTGGAAGTTTCAAACTCTACCCCCCCCCCCCCCCCCTCGCTTGCGGTTAAACATGCCCCATACTTCATCTCAACAGACAGGCCTCATAACTACTGTGCAACAGCTTTCACAGGTGGGTTGTCACCCCATTTCCTGTTACAGCGGAACATTTTCTGGATTTCTACTTAAAAATATTTACAGTCTTAAAGCCCAGTGGGAATGTTTGTCCCAATTTGGACCTATAACTTCTCAAATTGTTCCTACAGATACAAAAGTTTTGCATGAAGAATGACAGGTCAGTTGTTACATCCCTCTTTCTGGGAATTTTTTGGCCATCCAGGATGCCTCTGCACCATCCCATTTTTTCACAACACCAACACAATCTGCAATTTGCAATGGGTGACCAATTCTCAGTAAGATACTTGCCCCAGTTTTGGCAGCTCTGCACTGCCCAGGCCTCCCTGTCTCTAATGGACAACTTCCTCCACATCTTACAAACTCTGCAGAGCTTCAGGTGGATCTTTATCTGAGGAAGTTATCACTGGACCCATTTCACATGTTGTTGTATCTGGGCTTGTGTCTAGGGACAGTCCTGTCCAAGACTTCTCTGCCCCAAGGCAAACATTTGTCCCTTCAATCCCATTCCTGGAGCTTACAGGCTCAGTAAAATCCCTTAGGCCGCGTACACACGCGCGGACTGTTCGCCCAACTTTGTCCGCTGAACAGTGTTTGGGCGGACAGTCCGCTTGTGTGTGGGCTTTCAGCGGACAGTTTCAGCGGACAGTTTGACGGACAAGGTTTTTCGGAAATTCCGTAAAACTGTACGCTGAAACCTTGTTTCAGCGAACAGTCCGCTCGTGTGTAGGCTTGTTCGTCAAACAAAGTTGCGCGCATGCTCAGAAAGGATTTTCACGCCGAAAGCTATAATGCAGTGTATAGGACGTCGTATTTTTCGTCCCGTCGTACGTGCCGTTCACGTCATCGCGCACGGTTTCAGCAAACTGTTCGTCCGTCGTGTGTGGCCATGTCCGTCCATGCTAAGTTTGAGCGGACTGTTTGCCGAAACTGTTGGACGGACAAAGTTGGGCGAACAGTCCGCGCGTGTGTACGCGGCCTTAGTTTGTGCCTAAATGAGGATTCTGAGTCTCATGGTTGTGTCTGGGGTGGTACAGTATGGCCAATTTTACTCCAAACCCTTGCCACTCAATATTGGTAGCAGTGTGGGAAGAACAGACTCTAATGATGGATTCCCCATCTGATCTCAAGGGTCTAGCATGGTGCATTTACATTCCAGCACCAGAATTAGGGAGACGCTTTCTGCTCAGTCATGGAATAGTCTCACAACTGATGCCAGCCTGTCAGGCTGAGGTGCAGTCCTTGAACCCTCTCAATGCAAGGGCAGGTTATTATTACAGAAAGCTGACCTTCCAATCAACATTTTAAAACTCAGAGTGTTTTGTCGGTTTCTTCAATGGCAGACTCCTTTGCTACAAGAAGAGCCAATGAGTATACAGTTGAACATTAGTCATCAAGGAGGCACCAGGATTCATGCCATTTAACGAGAAGCAGACTTCATCCTCTCTTGAGCAGAACTTGACATTTCGGCCCTGTCAACCATTCAGATTCTGGGTGTGGAAATTTAGTAGATGGGCTTTCTCAGTTGTCAGAGCCTCGATCATTGGAAAGTGCCCTTCATTTGAGGTCTTTCAAGCCATTTTCCACTGGTAAAAGGGATGTGGACCTCCTGGTGTCAAGTCAACAGCAAAGTGAACAGGTTTGTCGTCGGGTCCAAGGACCCTTTGGCATTTGCAGTGGATATTCTGGACACAAAAGGGTGACCTCTTACTCAGACTCCTGGAAAATGCTCCATGGCCACTTCTTGATCACCTGGACCTGCAGTGCCAAGGGTCATTGTTCCACTCTGCTTCTTATTCACTGGCTTTAATGGCATGGCTGTTGAAACCACAGTTATGAATAACGGGGGCATCTATTTCTGTCATCCCTACCTTTTTTAAAGGCTAGGAAGTCAACTTCTGGCAAAATCTACCATCTCACCTGAAAGTTCTACATTAATATGAGGTGAGAAAATGTCATCCTAGAAAGTACTCAGTGGCACGTATTCTGTCATTTTTCCAGTATGCTCTGGACCAACATCTAGCCTTCGGTGCCATCAAGTGACACATCTAGGCCTCATCCTGTAAGGTGCCTTTCTTAGTGTTGCATAAGGACAAGGTTGTTTTGAGGCCTAATGCCTCCTCTCTGCCCAAGGTGGTCTCTGCCTTCCATGTTTACCAGAATGTTGTCCTTCCTCCCTAAAGTGGTTGTAACCCCTCACATATACCCAGTGAATAGCCTCAGTTTATACACCGAGAATAAACAAATCTCCCTACGTAAGTTTTACTTGTATATCTGCTGTCTTCCCCTTTCTACACTCTTTGGAAAGTGCAGATCATGTTAGAAATCTTTCTTCCTCTTTCAACAGTGGGTGGCTAGTCTGGGCTTATACTGTGTAAGAGCTGATTGGAGGAAAGAGATTACCCCCCCCCCCCCTCTCCACATAAGCAGGGGAATGAAGGAATTTTCAGAGCTGCAGTGTTAATAGACAAACTCCCTGCTAATCTCCCTCTAAGCCCCCCCACACACACACACACACACACACACTCAAATTTTTAGCTGCTGTTAGCTCATGTGTCAGAGATCTTGTCAGAAGTGACAGAGGAACAAAGCCCCCAAGAGAAACAACACTTAGACCTTGGAGAGAGATAAGTAAACACTATAGCTATATGTGCTTAGGTAAATTTCATGAATGGGGTTTACAACCACTTTATGTCCTGCTTAGACAAATTATTGACCACGTCTCTAGTCAAAAGCATGTTTTTTTTTGCCTCCATTCCCAGTCAGGGCACATTCTACCAGATCTGTTAGTGCTTCATGGGCGTTTCAGCACCAGGCATCTGTTTGCCAGATTGCAAGGCTGCCACCCAGGCCACGGTTTTAACTGTTGGATGTTCAAACCTCTTCTGACAGCTTTGGGTGTAAGGTCTGCACTCCAAAGACATGCTGGTAGGTTAAATGGATCCTGTCTACATTGGCCCCATTATGAGTATGTATGAATGCGAGTTACGGACCTTAGATTGTAAGCTCCTTGAGGGCAAGGACTGATGTGAATGTATATGTAAAGCGCTGAGTAAATTGATGGCGCTATATAAGTACCTGAAATAAATAATCAAATAAAGTCTAAAGTGCTGCTCTCTGAATTTTCAAGCTTTTTTGAACTGTTTAGTTCTTTGGGCCTGTTGGCTTTGATGCTTAATGTTGACTACCCCTTATTGAACTGCTATTGAATGCCCCAGTTGTAAGGATTTAAAACACAACTGTACGAAATAGAATTTTTGACTTGTCAGTAAAATCTATTTCCAGGATTACGGTACAGTGAATATGAACCTCCCCTTTGTTCTCATGATCTTCCTAAGATTCAAAAGTGAGGGATGCCCCACCCAGTGTCCAGTCACCTGAATGTAGCTGCATATGACCCAACTGTAGACTTTTAAAGAAGCCTGTATTGATTTATACTGGTATGTCAAAGATTTCCCCCCTTTCACACAAAAACAAGTTCAGCAGAGACGCATGAGTTTCCCTTGTAGGCATATTCAGCTCAAAATAAACAACATGTCAGCCTTTCTTGACTGGCCTGCACAGAATCCTGACCTCAACCCGATATAACATCTTTGTGATGAATTAGCATCATTGTTAGAGGGACAGTATTGTTATATAGACTAGCAGATTTAGATGCACTAACAAATTGAAGCCAAACTCCAACTACCACTTTATAAGCAGTTACAGCAAACTGTTTGTTTTTTCTTTTGGGATAAAGGATTTACATAAATAAAATCTGATCGTTGTAAGCACCCCTGTCAGTGTTAGATGCTTTCTCTCATCCCTGTAACTGTTACTTCTGTTGAAAAATAACAGACTTAATGGCTGGATCACTAGGTGAAAATAAAGGAAAGAAAGCCTAAAAATGAAATGCAACAACCACATCTAAGAATTGGTAAAATGCAATATAATGAGTGTTTGATAAGGGGCTTATTACCGCTTTAAGAAGAACATCATTGGGGCGTGGCCTGCAGCGGAACCGAATGGACGTCTGATTCCAGAGCTCCTGCTTCCCCGTGGATACAACGGCGACAAGCGGCTATCAGGACCCCGTTTTTCCCTCATACACCTGGCGTTTCACGAGGGGCACACCCGTAGAGCATGATGGGCAAACGAAAAGGCTCGTCAAAGCCACAACGGCTAACGGACTTCTTTCTCCAGCCGCCACATGATGGTAGGCAAAATGGCGCTGACCCTCCACCCTCACTGATCACCAAACACAGGCTGAAACAGCTCACCAGCACTTCATCCCCTAAAATACTGGACTCTTATGGTGACCAGGCCTCCCCATCAGCATCCTCTCCCTCAGGGAGCCCAGCTAAAGCAAAACTAAAGCTGGATGGCACTGGATGCAGCCCCACGCTGAGCCCGGTGGCAGACTCTGAGGATGACACCAGGGAACTCCATGACTCTATTACAAACTATCCTACTACAAATCAGCCAGTGCTGGATACAGTACTGAAGGACATGTTAGTCTCACTGAGGAGCACACTTCAGGCAGACATGATGGGCTGTATGAACAGACTCAGTGGAGCAGTAAAAATAGTGGAAGACAGAGTGGATCACCTAGAAGGCAAGATGGGGGAATTTGCCTCCACCATAAATGACTTGGTGGACGCACACGAGACGCAGGAGGGGGAATCGACATGGATGAGGGACAAGTTGGCAGACATCGAAGACAGGTCTAGGAGGAACAACCTCAAGATTAGAGGTATCCCAGAGTCCATCCAACCCTCAGACCTACGCTCCAATGCCACCGACCTATTTGCCTCCCTTCTGCCTAATCTCCCCGCCATTGAACTGACTATTGATAGGATACACCGGTTGCCAAAACCGACCTACCTCCCAGAAAAAATCCCTAGAGATGTGATCCACCGTATGCACTTCTACCATACAAAAGAGCAACTGATGCAATGCGTTCGCAAACAGGAGCAACTTCCACCCCAATACCAACATCTGCAGTTCTATGCTGATCTGTCACAGCATACATTGCAAAAGCGGAGAAATCTGAATATGATTACAAAAGTTTTAAGAAACCACCAAATACCCTATCGCTGGGGTTATCCCACCAAAATCACGATCACTTACCAGGAACGTCCGTTTGTCGTAGACTCCTTGGATAAAGGTATCACCTTGCTAAAGGAATGGAAGATCCTTCCTGATGCCAGAGATAATAATGCGGACGCCTCCAACCGCCGGCTGCCCAGCCCGGACTGGAAGACAGTGACACCACAAAATGCCAGTTCACATACTTGACTAACACGCTGACGGGGTCATCATTTCTCCCTAACGGGGAAGCGGGACAACCGCTAGGCCTGAACTTTTACCCCGAATCACCTGAGCAGCACTTGGTTGCATACGATTCACCCCTATCCTTCTGAGGGGTGTCTTAGACCTATGCTGGAATTCACCATGCATACTTGTTTTCTGTTTCTCAGTAGTGTTCGTAAGAATTGGACTTTCTTTGTTTTTTTTTCTTTTCCTTATTCAACCTTTATTTTTTCTTTCGGAGTCTTGCCAGTATTCTCTTGATCGGCAGTTCACTTCAAGAGCGTCTGTTCAGCGCACGGATAGCAGCTACCACGAGCAGCTTAAGAACCAGCCCATACAACGGATCCAACCCCAGCTCAACTGTGAGTACCCATATTGCGGATTAGCCATCTCACCTCCACTGAAATTTTCAAAGGGGGGTTTCAGCATTCACTCCATGTATACAGCACCTAAAATGATCTCCACCACCATCCCTCTCCATGGCCATTAATTTCCTGTCTATCAACACCAAGGGGCTTAACCACCCCATGAAGAGGAAATCTATGTGGAAACGGGTCAGACGTCCTCTGTGCCCAAGAAACCCACTTTTGTCAACATGCGGCACCAGTCTGCAAACATAAGAACTTCCCACACACCTTTTTTGTGAATGCCACTTCTAAAACGAAAGGCGTTATGATAGCGGTCAAGGATTCTGTTACTTTCACTCTACATAAGGAAATTGCAGACACTCAAGGTCACTATTTGATTTTGATATGTGATATTAATCAAGCGTCTTATACCATTGTGAATGTCTACGCCCCTAATTCCCGGCAAATTCGCTTCTTCCACAAAATTTAGAAAAAGGCCCGAAAGTACAGAAGAGGCTCTCTAGTACTGTGTGGTGACTTCAATGTCGTACCCGATCGGTCCATCGACACAACGTCCAACCCTAAACGCCTGACTACTCCTCTGGGCAATACATTGCACAGAGAAGATATATTTGATGTTTGGAGATGCTTACATGTCACTGTAAGGGACTTTACTTTTTTTTCTGCCCCTCACCATACGTATTCGAGGATAGACTTATTCTTGGTGGATCAACACACCCTATCTAAAGCAGTGTCTGCATCTATCAACACTATTGCGTGGTCAGACCACACGTCAATTACGCTATTGTTAAAGGACTCTTCTACTTTTGAATCTATCCCTCTATGGAGGGCGAACTCTTACCTTATGCAATTACCAGAATACAAGACACAAATCGAGGACCACTTGAAAGAATTTTTCTCCCTCAATGGGCCCTCAATGCCTAACAAATTTGTACTTTGGAATGCCCATAAGGCATATATCCGGGGAATTTTTATAAAACTTGGGGCTGGGGCGAGGAGGCAGCGGCAGCAGAGGATACGTGAAGTTACAGATAAGATCCGTGACCTAGAATCTAAAAATAAACAGAACACATCCCAATCACTAACTGAACAGCTCAATAGACTGAGACATGATCTGAGACTCCTTCTACTGGAATCTTTTGAAAAACAGGCAAAAAGACTAAAAATGACATACTATACACAGGGTAACAGGACAGGGAAACTACTTGCACACCAACTCAAAGGACATAGATTAAAATCAAAAATCCTCTACATTCTTCATTCCAAAAGCAAACGAAAAATGCATCATCCTCAGGACATTGCCAACGCATTTAGCAACTACTATAGTTCCCTTTACAACTTAAAGGACGATATTGACACTATCCAGCCCACACCCACTCTGATCAAAGATTTCCTACAACAGTTATCTTTGCCCACCCTTTCTCCGCATCATTTAGAACGACTCAATACACCCTTTACACTAGAAGAAACTCTCAAAACAATAGACTCACTCCCAGGATCAAAATCCCCCAGTCCCGACGGATTCTCTGGGGACTATTACAAGACGTTTAAACTACATCTACTACCTCAGCTGACTGAAGTGTTTAATGGTGCTGCTGCCTCCTCCTCCTTCCCACATGAAATGTTGAGTGCTGTTATAGTGACTTTGCCGAAGCCAGGGAAAACGCCTGACACACCAGCCAATTTCCGTCCCATATCTTTATTAAACACGGACGTGAAAATCTATGCTAAATTAATAGCAAACCGGTTAATAGATATCTTACCCTGCTTGATACACCCTGATCAAGCTGGGTTTACAAAGGGTCGTCAGACCTCGGATGCTACGAGGAGATTGACGAACATCATTCATCTGGCTGGTGCTGGACAGGGGCCTTCTCTGCTCCTCACGTTGGATGCAGAGAAGGCCTTCGATAGGGTTCACTGGGGGTATATGAGTGCAGTCCTAAACAAATTTGGATTCTCTGGCATGATCCTATCGGCTATAATGGCTTTATACTCGAACCCTTCAGCCAAGGTATACACTTCGGGTGTACTATCTAATCCCTTCCTAATAACTAATGGGACACGTCAGGGGTGTCCACTCTCCCCACTAATTTTTTATCTAATCTTAGAACCCCTAGCGGCCTGTATAAGGTCCCACCCCAATATCACTGGGTTTAAGGCCCAGAAATCTGAACATACGATTAGCCTGTTTGCAGATGACATTATACTGATGCTCACAGACCCCGAATATTCCTTGGCTTCGGTTCATGACACTCTGAGAATATTTAATACGTTGTCTTATTATAAAGTTAATGAGAGTAAATCTTATATTTTGGGGCTGGGTGTGGACGGGGACATGCAGTCGAGACTCAGTACACGGTTTCCCTATAAATGGAGTGAGAAAGGTATAGGATACTTAGGAATCACCTTGACCCCCACCACTGGCGAACTATACACTAACAACTACATTCCCTTTCTTAAATCCCTACCGTCTAAGTTACAAGCCCTTGATAAAACGGAACTCATCTGGTCCGGTAGGTTAGCAGCAATAAAGATGATAATATTACCACAACTGCTCTATTTATTTAGATCCCTTCCTATCCCTATCCCCAATCATTACTTTACCAAGGTACAAGCTATCGTAAACAACTTTCTATGGAAAGGGAAGAAAGCTAGGTGGGCCTTTAAAAGCTCGTTAACATCGAGAACTGCCGGGGGGTGGGAAATGTTCAGATTCATGACTATTACATAGCCTCCATCCTAGCACAACTGAGGATGTGGTTCCCGGATTCGCCCTTAACAAGATGGCGGGAACTTGAAGAAAGCCAAATCCCCAATACCAGTCTATATAATTACTTACTGACACACACAGCCAACACTTCCCGCATCATGTCTATGTCACCCTCCATCGTAGCTTCCCTACGTGCTTGGAAGCTACTCCTTACACAAACCTTTAGCACCCCTACTTCTATCTTAAAAATCCCTACTAGCAGTCTTACCGGACTTATCCCCAATTTGCAACTATCTCATTGGCTGGAAAAGGGTATCACATATATTGAGGACCTTAGGATAGGGCCAGCAATAAAGACGTTCCGCACATTACAAATTGAATATGGACTAGCAGACTCTGATAAATACAGATATATCCAAATCAAACACCTTCTCCAATCGAATACTCTTTCAGACATACAACTCCCCTGGAAGATTATTTCATATCTCACCAAACCCTCTACCAATCTGAGGGGGATCTCCCTATTCTATAATACCCTTAATGATAAATTGACATTCCGCAAGACACCTAATATTAGCACATGGGAAAAAGACTTTGGCAAGACATTTACGGAAGACCAATGGCAAACAGCACTGCGAACAACTTATGCTTCCACCAAATGTATAAATCTATGGGAATTGACACAAAAAATATTGCGTCGTTGGTACCTTACTCCATATAGGATATCCAAATTTGCCCCCAGTGTCTCTCCACTCTGTTGGAGGCAGTGTAACCACCCCGGCACCCTGTACCATATCCTCTGGGAATGTCCTAAAATACAAACACTTTGGAACACAGTGTTTCACATGTGCTCACAAATAGCGAAGACCCACATCCCCGCTGATCCGGAACTAGCCATTTTATCCCTAAACATAGATCTGATTCCCAAACCCACCAGAACGATTGTATCCCACATTATGCTGAGTACCAAACTGGCTCTAACGCGCCACTGGAGAGATCATAACGCACCAACGTTAAAAGAAATCATCATAACTACTGACACACATGCCATGTATGAAACCATGTTTGCATCAACCCAGGGCAAACTTATCGTAGCTAGAGCAAACTGGAAACCGTGTACTGACTGGTTTAAAAATACTAAACTGATATGATTATTACTTCATAATGCTCAAGACCTGTGGAAAGATATGAAGCAACCTGTGCTATGACTCCAAACTTCTGGCTTCTCTTTATTCTCTTTTTATTTTTATTTTATCATTTTATTTTTTTCTTTGTACTATCTTTTCTTTGTTAACTTTATCTAAGTTTTAACTTTTACTCTTTAATGTTCTTTTATGTTGAACATCCATCATTCTTCCTCAATTGCCTACACAGCGTATTGCTCAATTGCTGATGCAGTTTACGTGACGAGCAACAACAAGCTGCAACAAATTTATTGTTTTTTTATAATACAACACCTTTATAGTGGATACACATGCAATATTCATTGATAAGTGACATCTGTATTGGAGCCCTATGGGCCTGATGGTGCTGCTTGGCATTGTGGGACAGTGCTTGCCGAACCAGGGGAAGGTGGAGGTTTTCCCTCTCTAGGCACAGTGAGTACCCACTAGGGGTGCCAGAGGGGAAGCCTCCTCCTCATAATGGGGAAATTACTGGACACACTGGCGGTACATATGGCCCCCTGACTACTGAACTGGTTGAGTAATGTCACGCGGTACTATCCTTTCTGTATCTTTCTTTATGTTACATGTACGATGTCCTATGTTCTTATTATATACTGTAACCCGACCTGTTGCATCTATATATGTGTAGGTATATACATGTCTTCTTGTTAAACCTCAATAAAAATTTATTGCAATGAAGAAGAACATCATTGTATATTTTAAGGACTAGGCATGGAAATTTTTTATTTATTTTTGTCTGGAGTTTCACTTTGTTACAACCTGCAATGCCCACATTTTATTGGGTTGTAATTAAAAATGTTAAAATCAGAGTGTAAAAATGAACAGCTATGTAATTTGTTTCCTCTCTATTCTCCAGTACCTATTCTATTACTAAAGCAGCATAATACCAGCCTTATCTGTGCTGTTCAGTCTTGTCATATTGTTTCCCTAACCTCTACCAGCCATGTTTGAAAAGCCTTAGGTTCAGTATTCATAAATCTCATGCTCTTGTTAGAGTATCAGACTTTGACAAACTGCATTTGGAGAGTGCTGCCTTGTGGAAACAGATCTTCTCATTTATTGTCTTGTAAACCATTTCCTCTTAGCTTCTAAGAAATCTGCAGGCATTGAAAGGTATGTCTAACTTTAGCATTCAAATAATGTATCTTAAAGTGCAGCTGCATTCTAACAGAACATTAGGAGTGACTAAATTTAAAGGAAAACAGCACTGGCCACTTTCACCTGCTATGGAAGCTAGTTTTATGTTTTTTTTTTTGCTTGTTTTAAAGTGGTTGTAAAGGTAGAAGGTTTCTTAAGCCCGTAAACACGATAAAAAAAACTGTACAAACAATACCGATTTCAAAGTGATCGTACGATAATCGGATCTTTAGTACAGAGCTTTTGAGAGTAAACTCTATTGTGTTGTTTTTTTTTCTTCAAAATTGTCATAAAGAAAGCTCTATTTAGGAGGAAAAAAAAGGACATCAATTTTGTTTAGGTACAACGCTGCATTACCGCCCAATTGTTAGTTAAAGTGCCGCAGTGCTTCATTGCAAAAAATGGCCTGGTCATTGAGCAGCCAAATCTTCCAGGGCTGAAGTGGTTAAGGTAAAAAACATTTTGCGTACAGCCCTCCCTTATACTTAAAAAATGTGTGAAAAAAACTTCCTGTCTTATACAGTACCTGTCCGCGAGAATGTGTTTCCAGCGCGATCCCATCGCACTGGTTCTCGTGACAGGGTACTGTACATCTCGTGCTGGCTGCAATAGGAAAAACACACTTTCCTATTGCAGCGAGAGGGAATTCCCCTCCAAGAGCATACCAGGCCCTTAGGTCTGGTATGGATTTTAATGGAAACCCCCTACACCAAAAAAACGGCATGGGGGTCCCCCCAAAATTCATACTGGACCCTTATTTGAGCTCGCAGCCTGGCCGGTCAGGAAGGGGGTGGGGAAGAGCGAGCACCCCCCTCCTGAACTGTACCAGGCCACATGCCCTCAACATGGGGGGGTGGGTGCTTTGGGGAAGGGGGGCGCCCTGTGGCCCCCCCACCCCAAAGCACCTTGTCCCCATGTTGATGAGGACAAGGGCCTCTTCCCGACAACCCTGGCCGTTGGTTGTCGGGGTCTGCGGGTGGAGGGCTTATCGAAATCTGTGAGCCCCTTTAAGGAGGGGGCCCCCGGATCCCGGCCCCCCACCCTATGTGAATAAGTATATGGGGTACATTGTACCCCTACCCGTTCACCTGGGGGGAAAAAGTGTCAATAAAAAAACACACTAGACAGGTTTTTAAAGTAATTTATTAGGCAGCTCCAGGGGTCTTTTTCCGACTTCTGGGGTCTCTTCCGACTTCTCCGCTCTCTCCGGCCTCTTCTCCCGGTGTCCAGTTCTTCTCCTGCTCTCCGGCCTCTTCTCCCGCTCTCTGGTTCTTCTGCCTGACTCCTCCGCTAACTTCTGCTCTTTTACTGATCTTCTGCTAGCGGTGGCCCGGTCTTCTCTGTCTTCTTGATCCCTCTTCTCTTCTTCCAACGTTGACACAACGCTCTCTCCCACTGTAATGCTGTGTGCGAGGTGCGCAACAACTTATATAAGCATGGTCCTTGGTCACGGGTGATTTCATCCGGTGACCCCGCCCCTTATGACGTCACAGTCCCGGGCATGATGGGACTGGGACGTCATAAGGGCCTGGGTCCATGCCCCATGCCTAAATAAGTCATTGCACACCTCTCACGCAGCATTACCAAGGGAGAGAGCTTTGTGTCAACATCGGAAGAAGAGAAGAGGGGTTAAAACGAGGGAGAAGACCGGGCCACCGATAACAAAAGAGCAGAAGATAGTGGAGGAGGTCGGGAGAAGAACCGGAGACCTGGAGAAGAGGCCGGAGAGCAGCAGAAGAACCGGACATTGGGAGAAAAGGCCGGATAGAGTGGAGAAGTGCCCCGGAGCTGCTTAATAAATTACTTTAAAAACCTGTCTAGTGTGTTTTTTTTTTATTGACACTTTTTTCCCCCCAGGTGAATGGGTAGGGGTATGATGTACCCCATACTCATTCACATAGCTGTGATCCGGGGGCCCCCCTCATTAAAGGGGGCTTCCGGCTTTCGATAAGCCCTCCGCCCGCAAACCCCGACAACCAATGGCCAGGGTTGTCGGGAAGAGGCCCTTGTCCTCTTTAAAATGGGGACAAGGTGCCTTGGGGTTGGGGGGGCGCAGTGTGCCCCCCTTCCCCAAAGCACCCACCCCCCCATGTTGAGGGCATGCGGCCTGGTACAGTTCAGGAGGGGAGGTCGTTCGATTGTCCCCACCCCCTTTGTGACCAGCCAGGCTGCGTGCTCGGATAAGGGTCTGGTATGGTTTTTGGGGGGCCCCACGCCATTTTTTTAGCGTAGGGGGTTCCCCTTAATCCACACCAGACCTTAGGGCCTGGTATGCTCTTGGAGGGGAACCCATTCCAGTTTTTTATTTAAAATTTGTCGTGGAGCCCCCTTATGTTTCATACCAAACACCTGTCAGCAATGCATGTCGCTCATCGGAAAAGGAAAAAAACACATCTTTCCTTTACCGATGAGCGAGCCAGCTCGGCGCTGGCTCCCGTGATAGGGTTCGCAGGTGTCAAATCTCGCCGATAACAGCGGCAAGATTGACACAATATCGCGGTCACCAACTGTACAAATAGTGGTAGCTGCCAGCACATCAGATAATCTGTAAATAAGTAAACAAATAAAGTAATATAGTTGTATAGTGCAGCGCTAATGATAGTGAAATAAACAGTGAAATGTTTCCAATCAAAAATCAATTTAGTATATAAATGTGCAAATCACATATACCCAGTAAAAATAATAATACACTCCTTTATCCCTTATACTTTCCTGAGCCAGATTTCAATCCAGAATTGTGCCTGAGAGCAAGGGCTCTCTTCACTCTCTACTCACTGGACATGGCAGCAGCAGCAGAAACCTTTGACTCTTGCTTCTGTCAATCTCAAGAAAGTAGTGCTAATAAAAATTAGGTTTATATGATGAAAAAGGATAAATCAAAACGTGTGAGAAATTCAGTGAGATATGAGAAAAAAATATATATTACCCTACAACCAAGTGATCAAATACACACACAAAGAATATTTATATATAGCACTAAATTAGAAAGTACATATAAATAGTGAACAATGCTCCTCCTTTCATGTAGAATCTATTTCACAAAGTGTGACTAAAGATGAATTTTCATCAATTAATGTGATATAGTCCACCAATAGCAGAGGAGATCATGGTTCCCAGCTCATAGGAACTCACGATCTAGCTCTCCTCTCCTCACAGAACTGGGATGTGTGTGTCCCTGTTCTGCTCCTCGTGCCCATTGTAATTACTTAATTTGATCTGAATTCAGCATCGTCCAGTCAATCATCATAAGATGGATCTGTGACTCTCATAAATCTTGGCTGATGTTCCTTGTTTGATGGTAAAAAAAGAGGCCTCCAGACTGCTGATCTGTCGTGTTTTTTCTGGTCCCTGAGGAGGATGTGGACACATATGACCTAACCAATGAGAAGGTCTAAAGTATGGCTGATGGGATGTCATTCTTCACAATCATTCAGCTGTCCCTGTCAGATATAGTTTTATAAATATATTATTATTATTTGTGTATACCACATATTATGATCTGGTAACCCAACATAATATTATGCAGTATGCCATTCTAGAGATACTAAACATACTATGCCTCGGATAGGCAGGTCACCCTGGAGTTGGAAGACATCTATCCCGTCTCATGTATATGATAGTCTAGTCATGCGTGATCTTGATCTGTTCAGTATTTTCTTCCACTTTCAAACAGATAATCAATAATAATGTCACTTTGTCATGTCTGTTTTTTGTTAAGACATTGAGATGATAAGCAAACCCTGATATACTGCTGTGTTCCAATCCAAACATGTTAAGGCATTCAATTAGTGATTTACTAATAACAGGTCTCGGCTAAGTAGGTTTATGGCCCTACTGGAAAAATCTTGAATTCCTGAGTCATATTCTGGGCAGAGGTCACAGGAGGTCACAGGCTGTAGGGTAAGCTGACTCTTGTGTCTCCTGCTCTACAAAATGTCATGGCTTACTTATGAATTTAAAAACGTGGTGTCCCTGTGGCTTCTCACACCAGTTTTTGGGATGCCCCATTTGCATCATTATCATTATACCGCAGTTATTTCTAACTTAAAGTGGTTGTAAAGCCTCAAGGTTTTTCACCTTAATGCATTCTATGCATTAAGGTGAAATATCTTCTGTGCTGCAGCTCCCCCACAGACCCGCCCCCCCTTTTTATTACCTGAGCCTGATCTGATCCAGCCATGTGTACAAGAGCAGTGGTTCCAGCTGTTCTCTCTCCTCATTAGATAGATTGGCTCCCGCTGCTGTCAGTGAAATCCTGTGACATGGGTTTGGGGGGGGATGGGGCTGAATCCCCGCTGTCTGAGTCAATGAAAGCAGCAGCCGGACTCGGGAGTGACCCCGCACAGGTGGGGGCACACAATGAAGAGGAGGGGTCTGGAATGCTGTTGGGGACCCCAGAAGAAGAGGATCAGGGCTGCTCTGTGCAAAACGATTGGCATGTTTGTTATTTTTTTTAAAAGAAGGTTTTACAATACTTTAAGAAGCCAAGGGACATGTTTTTATCTACAAGTTGAGTGTCTGTGTGTATTGTGTGGGGATGTCAATGACTCCACCCAGGACCGCCGGCCTGTTTACAAACAGAAGCCGAGGAGGATTTGTCACTTAGTGGCAGTAGTGTTACCACCGCTACTATAAATCTGGTCCTACCAGAGTATGCACATTGTTTTCCAATAATGATTGCAGCTATACATCTGCTGTGTTTCTGAACATGATTTTATTTAATTGTTTTTCAGGTATTTCGTAGTGGTGAGGGAATGGGAATCCGATTGGACAGTGCCTCAGCCTTCCAGGGAGCTGTCATCTCCCCCCATTATGACTCTCTCCTCGTCAAAGTCATTGCCCATGCAAAAGATCAACAAGTGGCAGCAACTAAGATGAGCAGAGCTTTGGCAGAATTCAGAATTCGTGGAGTAAAGGTAAGATGGCACTGGAACCTTGCCCTAAATCCTAAAACCTTTGACACAAATATAATTTTTTTTTCATTGTATTATGTTAAGTTAAGCGATGTTTTATACTACCGGATTTGCCAGCCCCTAATTTTCCAGTTTTTGCCTATACTCACCATATAAGATGACCCCCCCCCCCCCCCTTCCGAGGTTTCATATTTCCTCCTTGCTGGAGCTGGAACCATACCACTCTGAGCCAATCACAGCAAGTGATGTATTTTATTAATGAATACAAAGCCTGCTCGGATTGGCAGAGGCTGTAACATCAGCCCACGCCTCTCTGACTCTCAAAGCCAATCTGAGTAGGCTACTGTATGTAGCCTGCTCAGATTGGCAGAGGTTGTTACTCCAATCTGAGCAGGCTCTGTATTCATTAATAGAATACATTGGTGGCTCAGCGGTGTATATTGTATGTAGTCGAAGTATTACCGGGCATCCAGCAGGGGGCATTTTCTACCCGGCGTAAAAGACGACCCTCGCTTTTTGGACGTTTTTTTAATGTGTAAAAGGTCGTCTTATACACTGGAAAATATGCTAGATGTTTCTTTACTTTGCATGCAAAATTTGTGCTTCCTTATTAAGTAAAGTGAAGAATTTCTTATTGTGTGTTATTACAATCTTATTGTGTGTTACATGCAAAAAAGTAATATAGAGCTGGTTTAACTACAAAGCAAGACCACCTGTTAATGGTATGACTTTTTCTGTGTGAAGTGCAGTTCCGTTGTTGTTTTTTTTTTTTTTTTTTTTTTATAAAGGATTCAGTGAATTTTTGAGATCAAATAAGTGAATATTTGGAAAGTATCTAAACAGTTATTTTAGAAATATATAGATATGAATTTAATAAATTAATATTAATACAGTAAAGTGATGATGGTTTATTTCTGAAAATATAAAAGCTGAACTACTGGGCACAAAACTTAAATATAAATCTTTGGTACCCACAAAGGTTTTAAATCCACTTTGTGTGTGCCAAATACCATTACAGACACAGTTCTTCCCTTGTAAAAGTAGCAGTGACATCATCACTATGCTGCATGTAGCCTGTGTAGAGAGCAGAGCTGCTGTAGGACCACCCACTGTAGGATAGCAAAACAAAATAATTTCCCAGTATTCTTACCGACCAGCCAGCAAAAAAAAGTCAAATTTTCCTGTCTCATAATATGCATTAAAAAACTGTGTTTCTAGCTCTAATCTATGAAAGTCTTCATGTTGGAGCATATAAAGCAGTGGAAACTAGAAAGCCAATGGCTGAGAGCGCTGACTGGAGTGTTCTGGCGGGGAGGCTTTCCCCCTGTCAGAACACAACAGCTCAGTGGGGGAGATCGCTGTACTAACGGCTCCGACCAGAGCTGACTTTTTTTTATGGAAAAAACCTCATAGTGTATACCAGGCTTTAAGGCAGATATGCCTAGAGGTATCCTGATCCTGCTTTAAGTTACATTAACACACCAGAAGCCCAGCAGAACACAATGGCAGCTGAAAGGAACTAGTGTTGAAATGCCAACTCTGAGGGGAGGAGGCAGAGTCGCCGGTGACAGACATGTCCACCTGAAGCTCCACATCTCTCAGGACTCCTCGGCTTATAAAGACGCCTGCAAGGCATGGTGAACTGAAAATAATATTACCATAAGCCTCCTCAGTGATCCTGGGATAAATAAAATGATCTTTGGTGCTGCCCAAGGTAAAAATAAACCTAAGAGTGCCAAGGATACACAGTCAAGAGGCCCCTGTAAAATGGCACAGCCTCCTTTATCACACACAGGCACATCTCGTGACGCTAAGCAACTGCAGTTACCTCAGGATGCCTGTAATGACTCTGTGAATACTGTGCCGCCTCACAAGAAAAACAAACATTCCCTACATCCAAATATTTTGAGACAAATATAAAAAATGTTACAGAGCCTTCAAGCAGACCTCAGACTATATAACTGAAAGGCCACAAAAGAAATCCATGAGTTAGACCAGCACACTGAAATCCGAGTGGATGACATGGAAACGAATGTACTGTCCCATGATAATGAATTAGAGATTCTTAAGGAAGAAAACCTTATTCTGCAAATACTCTTAGAGGACTTTGAAAATAGAGCATGTCGATCAAATCTTTGTATACGAGGAATACCTCAGACTATTGTTGACCTTCATTCTATTATGACTGCACTTTTCCAAGAACTTCTACCTTCAATCCTGGTTGATCGTTTGGAGATGGATAGGATTCACAAAGCTTTAACACCACGCAAACCAGAAGGTCCCTCTTGTGATATTATTGCAAAATTCCACTTCTATTGCACCAAAGAACAACTCATGGCTGCAGCTAGAGGAAAAGGTTCTCTCATCTTTCTTTTTGCTGACCTTTCTCCAATTACTGTGGCTAAACGAACTGCACTGAAACCCTTGCTTCATAATCTACAGCAACGCCAGATCCCTTATCAATGGGGATTCCCATTTTCCATCTGCTTTACCCATCAAGGTGTCAAATATTCCTGTAGATCCTAATATTAACTAAAAAAACACTCTACAAGAACTACATCTTATCGAAAGATCTTCAACTAACCCTCCTCAACGCACAACATCCAGCTCCCCTCAAGAATCCTCCAAATCTGAAAAAGATAGAGGTCGTCAAAATTCCTCTGATTAAATTCTCCTGATGTAGATCCTGTGGACACAATGGACTGAATGACTTTCACTCCTCATCTTGAAGCATATTCAATCTTAAGGCTTTGCCTTTCTTTGGTCACTAAGTAATTTACCACCTTCAGTATAATCTGACTAAACTTATTTAAAATAATATTGTTCTATTACGTTTTGAACTTCCCCTTTTAACCCACACAACCTCAGGTAAACATATTTTATGTTTTATCTATTTACCCCCTTTCTCCCTCCATCCTTCCCTCTCCCCCTCCTCCTCCTCCCTTTCCCCCTCCTCCTCCCTTTCCCCCTCTTTTTCTGTATAAGGATCTTGGCCGTTGGGGTCTCGAGAGATTGTCACTGCTCCCCCTATCTTTCTGTCCTAGGATAAACCTCCATTCTGACCTATTATTGGAGGACCTCCTCGGATAGATACTAGTCCTCTGAGTTAGCGTTTTTTTACACACTCCACTTTTTTACATTTCTTATTCGCACAATTTACTTACTATTGTTTGACTATATGACTCTTGATCTCACTTTATTCTGTCTCTACTCCCCTCTTGGTTCTTGCCCCCCTGGGGTAATTGTAGACTCACGATCTATGAATGCAGTATACTACAATATTTCCTTTAAGATTTAACGATGCCCCCTTAAATGTCCTTACGTTAAACGTACAAGGTCTAAATATCCCACAAGCCAACTAAAGTTTTTCACTCCTTGGCTTCCTCAAAAGCACATGTTGTATGCCTCCAAGAAACCCATTTCACAGCTAAGGCTACCCCTAAATATTTTGGTTCAGCTTGTCCCCAAGTTTTCATAGCCTCTGACAAAATGAAACAAGAAGGGGTGCTAATAGCGTTTCATTGTACTACACCCTTTTCTCTTCTGACAGAGATCCAAGACCCAGAAGGTCGTTCTCTTATACTCACGGGATATCTATTCGATTCTCTAATTACAGTGGTATCCTACTATGCTCCTAACAAAACTCCATCCTCATTCCTCTCCCATTTATTACTGGTAATTGATACTAATAAAATGGGCACACTTTTAATCTGTGGAGATTCGAATCAAGTCCTTTATCCTTTTTTAGATAAATCACCAACTCCTATTGCATCTAGTTCTCAATCTCATAAGTTCCAACAACTTCTTCAACAACACTTTTGTCTGGATGGCTGGATCAGATCAGGCTCCAATTTACTTTTTAGTCTCAACCCCATAAATCATTATCCCGTATTGATCACATTTTGATCTCAATAAGCATGACCCCTGAACTCCTTTCTTTATCTATTATTTCTTTAACATGGACTGACCACTGTGCTGTACTTTCAACTTTCACTTCTCTAGTACCCAAAACACAAGATTCTACATGGCATATTAATGACTCAATTCTATCTAATCCATCACACTCCTCTGATCTAGAAATAGCCATAAAAGATTACCTGGCCAATAATGAGAACCCTGATATATCCCCACTGACCCTATGGGAAGCTCATAAACCTGTTCTCCGTGGGGTTTGTATACACCAAGCCTCATTTCTTAAAAAAGAGAAAATACATCTAAAACAAAAATTAGAAGCAGCATTTAATACATGCCACACAATCTTTCAATCCAATCCTACCCCATATCTAAATTGGAGCTTGATAAAGCACATTTAAACCTTGACCTTTTTTTATCAAAATCTGTAGATAAAATGTTATGTAAGTCTAAACATACATTTTATATTAAAGCAAATAAACCAGACACGCTTTTAGCCCGAGCACTTAAACTAAATTGCCCCTTTAAACCGATTTGACTGAAATGATCTCATGATACATTTACTAGTAATCCAGTAAAGATCCTCCACACCTTTCAAAAACATCTTGCCTCCTTATATAAAAAGGAAGTATCTTTTGATCAAAATTTAGCAGAATCGTTTTTTTCGCATATCAACTTCCTTCTATTCCTTTAGCCTAACATGATTGTCTTGAAAGCCCCATTATTTAGATTAAATTAGCAATTAACTCTCTTAAACCAAATAAACGTTCAGGCCCAGATGGCTTCTCTGCCCTATACTATAAGAAATTCTCTCACATCCTTGCTCCAATGTTAAAAAACGCATTTAATTTTCTCCTTAACGACCAATCCTTTTGCCCCGAAACATTAATGGCTATAATTACAATGATCCCCAAACCTCAGTCACTTGATACATCTTGTTCTAACTATAGACCCATATCATTGCTCAACCTTGACATTAAGTTGCTAGCGAAAGTCTTAGGGATCCTCTTAAATAGTGTAATAGGTTCTTTAATAAAGACCAGGTCAGGTTTATCCCACAGTACCAAGCGGCAGATAATGTACGCAGGACTACTTTACTAATTCAAGCAGCTAAATCACGACAAATACCCATCTGTCTTTAGATATCAAAAAAGCATTTGATACAGTTTTGTGGCATTACCTAGATTTTGTCCTAAAGCATTGGGGATTTGGTCCTCATTTTCTTAGCTGGGTCTTCTCATTATACAAAAATCCCAAAGCTTATGTTAAATATGCTGGATATAAATCAAACCTATTTGACATCTGCAGGGGTATGTGTCAGGGATGTCCACTCTTTCTGACATTTTCACTGCCAATTATCCTCCAATTTTGTGTCAAATATCTAATCTTCTTACACAATGGTCCTCTCTACCATTATCTTGGATAGGCAAAATTCACGTAATAAAGATGGTTATACTGCCCAAAAATCTTTCTCGAATTTTACCTATCCCGGTTCCTGCATACTTTCTCAGAATACTACAATGTAAGTCATCAACTTTCATTTGGGACTCCTTGAAACCCCGTTTGCCCGAGGAGACATTACCTTCCAAAGCCCAAAGGGGGACTAGGGTTTCCTAATTTTAACACTTATTACTATGAATGCAATTAGCCCATATCCCTAATATCGTGCAAAACGTGAAATTACACTTTGGGTTGCGCTGGAATCAATAGATTGCCACCCACTTTCAATAACCAACCTTGTATGGTCTAATTCCTCCAACCATAAAAAAAGAAAAAAATCATATAACTAAACATACACTAGCCATTTGGGATAAATTTAAATTAGTAAATGGACTACAATCTCCCCATATACCTGTTTTATAATTTCTTCAAAATTCACTTTTCTATTCTGCTTGGTCTTCCCCTAAATCTTTTAAAGCAAGGGCCTCCACTAATTTAACTCTACTCTGTGAACTAGCATGCTCTACTTCATTAAAAATTTTCCCCGACTTATGTGAAAGTCACAAACTTCCTAATTCAGAGCTCTTTCGATATCTTCAGGGTAAAAAAATGTTTATGCACTATATATAAGGAATACTTCATTTAGATAAATTACCATGCTTTGAAATATATATGTAAACATGACCCACACACTAACGGACTTATTTCAACTCTTTACACTCATCTTATTGCTAAACCCAACTCTGACCCACCATCATATGTGGCTAAGTGGTAGATGGATCTTGGGTTTTCGTTGGAAGCAGCCAATTGGGATACGATTTGGATCATAACTATGTCATCCTCACAAAACATAGCTGCCTTAGAGACAAATTACAAAGTACTCACACAGTGGTATTTGGTCCCTGTCAGAATAGCGAAATATGCTACAAGCTATTCCCCATCTTGTTTTCGTGGCTGTGGTGATCTTAGATCACATCTTCATACTTGATGGGATTGGTAGCAAAAGATTCCTGGAAAGATGTATTTCTTATGATTTCAACACTGTTTGAAATCCCTATCAATCATGATCCTACAATAGCACTTTTATACTTAAAACTGGCCACTCTCTCCTACCACCAATTCAATCTCCTATTGCCAAAGCTTTGAAATCCTCATCTTTAATAATTACTGAAACTAAAAACAGAGTCAATCAAGCAATGATCCATGCCAACACAGAGGCTATAACTCAAGATAAAATATCCAACTTTGAGAATATATGGAATCCCTGGGTGACTCACTTTTTGCCTTCCAATTTTGATGCTTCCCTACTAAGACCTTGGTAATCTTGATTTATACTTCCATTCTCTGCATTCATGGTATGTGTTTATTATCATGTACTAACCCTGGGGACCCCTACTACCTCTCATTTCTTTCTTCCCTATCTATTTTTTCTCCTATCTAACATTACTTTTTCTTTTAGCTTCTTTCTCTCTTTTTCTTTTCTCCACTATTCTCTCTCTCCCCTTTCAATCTACTCGTTATATAGTTCTGGTAGCAGAACTTTTATTTCCTTGGTTATCATTATACCAATTGTACATAGTTCCAATATGCAGTATAAGATTTTAGATTCTATAATATATATTTTTTTTATTTAAAAATGATTCTCTTGATAATAATTAAGACCTTTTCTTTTTTTGTTTTTTGTCTGAGGTCATCTTAAATTAACCTGGTTTAATTTGATTTTATCCTCTGTTATACAATGTATGACTCAATCTTTTGAGTAGTTAGATCCATGCTAAAATTGTTTTAGTTAAACTACTTTTAGTTTATGTTGGAACTACAACTCAATGTTATTTCCATATATTTGATCTTTTCTTTTGCTGCCACCAAATGTACTTATGTATACTAATTGTTAAAACTCCAAAAAAATTGACAAGAAAATGTAAACTGTGAGCTTATCCTAGCTTCCCAAGTAATTTACTGATATGTAACAAGCAAAGATTCTGCAGACCGAGACATAGATGGTGCTTTATAAACAAATGTACTGTGTGCTGATTGAAACCAAGTCTTATATAAAGAGATTGAAATGATCAATCGATTTGCACCAGACTGCTGTAGCAACCTGCTTTAACAGGTGCTTGGAACATTTTGAATTAATGTGAGACATGTCTCAGATCAAAATGATTCATGATGCTGCATTAATACAGCTACAGGTGGAGGATAAGTGCTAGATAGTTTGAGTGTTCCTTGCCTTTCATGCTTATTGGAGATGAAACGATTAGGCATAATGACCAAGGTCATTTTGGAAATGGAGGAAAAGCAACCTGTCAGAATTGAAAAATGGAACCTGTTATACTTTACTGGGTAAACAGCCAGTGATACTAAGAAGTCGAGGGTTGGTGTTTTATTCTCCTGTTTTTCAGCCTTGGTTCAGGAAGACAGGTCTTCTAATACAGGAAATTAAGTAGCCACAATCAGGCATGCAGCTTGCCGAGTGGGTAAGCTGTAAACTTCCCCTTTCTTCTGTGCGGAACCTTGGAGCTAAAATAAGATTTATAAGGCCATGGCACAGAAATTATGGCAACAGGGCTTCCTTGTTGGGCACATTTTAGGTAGTTCTTCACAAGCTTTGATCTTGTATTGCAGATGAGGAAGTAGTTTGTTATATCAGGCAAAAAGATGGGCGTTTATTCACTAAAGCGGCGTACAAAATCTGTATGGTAGCCAATCAGCTTCTAACTTCAGCTTGTTCAATTAAGCATTGACAATGAAACCTGGAAGGTTTATATACAAAGCTGCATCAGGTTGTGCAGGCTCCAGAAAAAAAAAATACTCACCAGCTTGTCAGTCTTGGTTCTGGAAGGCAAGTCCTCTTCTCATACAGGAAACCGTCAGGCAGTTGGCTGAGAAGCAAAAGTAGTAGGGCTGTAAGGCTGTGCTATTACCTCAGTGAGGCTTTACTCTCTTGGACCTCTTTTTTGTATAAAAATAACAAACGTGTTATACCTACCTGCTCTGTGCAGTGGATTTGCACAGAGCAGCCTGGCTCTTCCTCTTCTCTGTTGCCCCTTATGTACTCCTGGCCCATCCCTCCTGCCAAGTGCCCCCACAGCAAGCAGCTTGCTATGGGGCAACCGAGTTGCAGCTCCCGGTGTCTACCTTGCCCCCTCTCTCTCCGGATTGGCTAGCTGACTTTGATTAATGGGGGGGAGAGTCTCAGACAGCTGAGACACTCGTGGACATTGCTGGACAGAGATGGGGCTCAGGTAATTATTAGGCCTATTGTACACTGCTCCTGGTAAATGGATGTTTAGGAGTAGTTGGGGCGTTTTTTTAACTGCCCGTGAACTCTCCTCTGTTATCTTATCAGTTAATGTACACAGGGTCGTTTATAGTAGTTTCTAGAAAGTTGAGGAAATGCTCTCAGGACGAATGTTCAGAGGTATTTGAAACGGCAAATGCCTGTAACAGCTTGTAAATGTGTGCAGACACGGTAAATCACATTTAGCCATGTTTTGTTTACAGGAGTTTTTCAATTTCGACTTTATGAAAAAAAAAATCTTTATTTTTATTTTTTAATGCAAACACGACTAAATGTGGCAAAACTGACGTTTTAAATGTCGGTTACCATCTGTCAAGTTAAATCGTTCAGAAGAGGTTATAAAAACATCCCCTGTACATGAAGCCTGAGGGGGGCTGTTGCACACAGGTTTTTATCTTAATGTTTTCTATGCATTAAGATTAAAAACCTTCTGACTTTACAACCCCTTTTAAGTGAATAACATTGATTATCTTGTTACAATGGCATCTGAAAGTGGGTGGGATATATTCGGCAGCAAGTAAACATTTTGTCCCTGAAGTTTATGTGTTAAAAGCAGAAAATTGGGCATCGCAGTTTGTTCCGCATGGGGCTGCATAGCCACAATATGTCAGGGTGGCCATGCTAGCCTGTGTCCACAGTCAAAAGTGCATACAGTGGGCAGGTGAGCATCAGAACTGAAGAGAGAGGGTGATGCGCCAACTAAGTGTAGTATCCCAAAGCTTTTATAAATAGGCAGGATTAAGAACACTTAAAGAATAAATTATAAAAATAGGTTGAACTGTAAATGGATCTCTGGGTTGTAATCCAGGCGGCCGCCATGGTGGGTGTAATGGATGAGTTCAACGGCTCAGTGTGGGGAACAGGGAGGCAATGTCTAGAGCCTCCAGGAGTTAGGAAGCCGCACTCTGACTGCATGGATCGTCCCACGGCTATGATGTCACCAGCTGGGACAGAGCATCAGAACTGAACCATGGAGCAATGGAAGAAGGTGACCTGGTCTGAACAATCACTTTTTTTTTTTTACATCATGTGGTTGGCTAGGTGCATGTGCGTTACTTAACTGAGGAAGAGATGGCACCAGGGTGAAGTAATGGAAGAAGGAAAGCCAGCTGAATCAGTGTGATGCTTTGGCCAATGTTCTGCTGGAAATCCTCTATCCTTCTATTCGTGTAGATGTTACATTGACACATATCACCTACAAAAACAGTGTTGCTGACTAAATACATCCCTTTGTGCGAATGGTATTCCCTGATGGCAGTGGCCTCTTTCAGCAGGATGATGTGCCCTGCCACACTGCAAAAATGGTTCAAGAATAGTTTGAGGAGTACATCTACAAGTTTGACGTGTTGACTTGGCCTCCAACTTCTCCAGGTCTCGGTATAATTAAGTATTTGTGGACTATGCTGGATAAACAAGTCCAATCCATGTAGCCTTTACCTCGCAACTTACAGGGCTTAAAGGATATGCTACTGTCAGCTTGGTGCCAGACACAACAGCAGACCTTCAGAGGTGTAATGGCATCATTGAAGGGTCTTGGCTGTTTTAGTGGTAAAAGGGAACCTACTTAATATTAGCTTGGGTGTTTATAAAGTTATGGCTGATTGGTGTATAGCAGAAAGGCAGTACTAGTCAAGTCAGATGAGCTAGGGTGAGGAGAAAGTATGGAAACGTTTTCAAGTGTTTGTGCCGGGTGTGTAGGTCGTTTCTGGGCAATCAAATGATGCGCATCTACTATAAGACTGTTCATATTTACGCTCCCTGTGGTTTAATACATGCCCCTGCCAATAAATAGTAAAATAGAATTAGGTTACACAATTTCTGCAGTGCGATGTATTTTAAAATTGCATACACTGCAATTTGTACTGGTATGGTCTGTAGGAATGAATAGTATAAGACACACTTTACAAGTGTTACACAGTGCCCATCGAATGTGTATCTATGTTTTTAGAGACCACTGTGTAATTTCATGGAGTTTCAAAAGAGACGTGTTGATTATCATATTTCTGTTTTTAAAGATTTTATAAAGCACTCTTTTGAATGACAAATTAATATTTTATCTTTAGTATCGATGCTATGATGTTTTACACGTTGCTCACATATTGTTGCATAAGTATCTTTCATAGTCTAAGCACTGGAGGAGACTTTGCTCTAATATACCCATATAAATAAACATTCTGATCTGTAGAGTACTATTTAGCAGTAAATCATTTTTTCCCCCACACTACACTGCACATGCTGTGTTTGTATGATACAGATTATCTAAATGGCTTTAAGCATCCTTTCAGTGTTCAGATGGATGAATTTTACGGGGTAATTATAAATTCAAAAATAATTGCAGTTCTGCTCAGAGTTCTGAATAATTCATTGCTATTCTAGTCTTAGAGTCAGCACCCCCATGCTCCAGTCAGGTTCCATAACGATGGCCTCACTCCAACTCTCACTGCATTATTTAATGTGTATGATAAGAGCAAGCTGGGAAGTTGCATTTCCAATGCATTTTCTTTTGTTTAATAGGACTCTGTGCTTTGTAACAACTGCAAAATTGTCTGCACCACTTGTTTTGCACATCTTTATCTCTGCATTTCTGTACAGTTGTACAGTTTGGTGCAATGCAGTTTGAGTTCCTTTTATACTTTTTATAGGGAAGTAGAGTGCAGTAGAGGTTAACTTACTTGTGAGAGGGGTTTTATATTCAGGGAACTCTTGGGAGCCCTGCTTAGGCCTTTCTCTTTGGTAAACACGCCTAAGGCTCTGGGACTGTGGTTTCCTCTAACCCTAAACTAGAATGCATAATTACAAAGCACTAAGAAACCAAGCTGTTGGGAAAAAAATTAAAAATTAGCCACTGATATGAATAATAAAAACACTAAAAGACTGAGCTAAGACTTATTTGCTATTGAAAAAGTGCTAAAATGTAAGTCCTAAAAAAAATTTGAAAACCGACCAGCTGAAATAATTATATATACATTATATATCCATATTCTTTATATGAATAGTGTTTGTCTTAATTCAATCAAGACAACTGAATATTTTGTGGTATATATTCATATGCCTATCTAGACATTTTTTTATCATTAACATTATGTATTTGCTTGTTCTTGTAGTTGTGATTCGGGGGGGGGGGGGGGTTGCTGCCCCCAAATTACATTGGCTGTTTTTATTGGAGATATTTACCATTTTACCATATTTTAAAATTATCTTTTACTCTTTTATGCAGTTTTGGTCTGGTGCTCTTATATTTCTGTTGGCATTCGGTTGTGCTTTTGATCCCAGGCCCTGAACTTGGATGTGTGTAGGCAGCACTATAGCTGGGAAAAGCTGTTTAAATGGTGAAAAGTGACATTTAAAAGGACAACGTGCCTTGTGCACGTTGTGGACTAAACCCAAATAGGCTCTAAAATTCATAGCAAGATGGTAAAGTGTGTCATACAGCTGATGCTGGCCAGTGTGCAGATGCAGACCTCCCATGAGGAGGCCCTGCATTGCAAGAGAGTGCCCACATTTTGACAGTCCTGCTTGTTGCTCAGAACAAATCCATGCAAACACAGGTGACTGCCTTGCAGGAGGTGGTCTATCAGCTCTTTCAAATAGATCAAGCACCCGTTGCCACTTGCTAACCAGGCAACTGTGAGGTCCAGCCACTAACTGCAAAGTTGAGTTGCGGCTTGTTAAGAAATTACTGCACCAGGAGGATCTTTCTGCTCCCAAAGTTGTGGAGCTGGTGATGATGGACACTAACATATTTTGATAGTTCTTGACTATTGGCATTATATCCAGAGAGTGTTCCTCTCAGAAATACTTCCTCTAAGCCCTTGTACACACGGTCGGACATTCCGATGGACAATGTCCGATAGGACCATGTTGTCGGATAATCCGACAGTGTGTGGGCTCCATCGGACTGTTTCCGTCGGAATATCCGATGGACCAAGTTTTCCAGCTGGGCTATAAAATTTTCAGACAACATGATCCGATCGGACTTTGTCCGATCATGTGTAGAGAATTCCGATCGGACAAAGTGCCACGCATGCTCAGATCAAATTCCTAGACCAAAGCCATTGGCTACCAGCCTGAACGTAGTCCCGTCCTAACGAAATAACATCATCACGTTAAGTACGATCGGATTTTCTGACAACTTTGTCCGACTGTGTGTATGCAACAGTTTCGGGCAAAATCTGACGGATTTGGTTGTAGGAATGTCCGACTGTGTACAAGGGCTAAGACAATCTCATGGGAGTGGTTTCATATGTTCTCAAGAACAGGATTTCCCAAGAAGTTCCTAACTGACCAGAACACCCCTTTCATATTTAAGTTGATGGCAGACTTGTGCAAACTGTTCCCAAAATAATAGGTTTTGAACTTCTATCACCCGCAGACTGACTGAAAGAGACATGGGAATGCAGGATACCCCCCCCCCCCCCCCCCTACAAATTACAAATAGAGCAAAGTATGTGAAAATAGTGCTACATATACGAAGCTGCCACCTCCTCTCAGGTTCCGGTTCGACATACAGCCTGGGCACACCAAGGGGAAATCAATGTAAGCTGGCAGCATGTAGAATTCCATGCTTTCCTCTCTTGAGTCCCTGAAGCGCCGTCCCAAATTGAGGAGGCACAACATAGAATTCCAATACTTTCTTAAGTTCATGAAGCTCTGTCCTTAATGTAAGTCAGCCGCACATAGAATTCCACGCTCTCTCTCCAGAGTCCATAAAGCTCCACCGAGTCTTTCCATCTAAGCTAACATTTCAGCTGCAACAGCTCAAAAACTAAAGGGATTCGCTCCACTCACCTCCACACTCCCCCCATTACACAACATCCCCTACAAATGAGGCTTTCCCACCAAACTTATTGTCACTTTTCAAGGCAAGGATACCACAATCCTCCACCTCAAACAAGGCCTCAAGCAGCATTTGGGATCTAAGTTCACCTGCGGGTTCAAGCTCAGCATGCCACAATTCTCCATCTCATGTCTAGGTATATTATTTTTCCTTTTTGTGCGCTCCACCCAAAGTAAGGGCGGGCTATGCACTTCATAGTTAGTAAGGTTGAATAAACTGGTGTCCATCCAGTTCAACCTGAGTGTTTACAATTGTCCCTATCCCTGTACATTACACACTCACATTGGTCCCTACCAAGGAGCCCGCAATCGAAGGTCCCCATTCATATACTAGGGCCAATTTTGGACAGAAGCCAATAAACCTTCCTGCATGTCTTTGGTTTTGTGGGAGGAAACCGGAGTACCCGGCGGAAACCCGCGCAGGCACAGGAAGAACATGCAAATTCCAGACAGGTAGAGTCGTGGTTGGGATTCGAACCAGCGACCCTTCTTACTGCTAGGTGAGAGTGCTAACCACTACACCACTGTGCCGCCCATAAATCATGTTCTTCTCACTCTTTGCTCTCTTCTTACTTTTCCACCCCTGTTCTTACTTTTCTGCTTCTGAAAGCTTGTAGGACAAATCCTGTGTTTATTCTAATGCTCACTCGACATCTCATTTTATTTTACTTTTGTGATTCACAAAAAGGTTATGTCTCCCTCATTGTTATTGATGTATACTGTAACTATTGCAGCTATTTTATAGCCCTATATGTCACATAAAAAAAAATTCTCCCTACACGTCAATGGGCTCAACAGCCCCATTAAACATTCTCTTTTCTGGAAGGAAGTGGTCTCTTCCAAATCAGACATTATTTGTATCCAAGAAATGCACTTTTCTGCTTATAAAGCACCTAAATGCCTCCAGCCGAAATTTCCCCATCTATTTTTTGCACATGCAGAAACCAAACGAAAAGGTGTAATGATAGCAGTCTGTAATGCAGTCGCCTTTCAATTACATGCCTTAGAAGCTGATCCTAACAGCTGTTTCCCCATCCTTACAGCATCCTTCAATTATCACCTAATAACATTAGTCAATATATATGCCCCCAATGCCCACCAAAAAAACCTTTTTTAAATCCCTTTTAAGCAAACTGCAACCATACAGATCCAACTCTATTATACTATGAGGGGACTTTAACAACCCTCCATGGACTCCACTAAAACTTCTCATAGAGCTTCCTCTTTGCTCCCTAATTCTTCTTGCCATAGAACATTTTTTTTTTATGCCTGGAGATGCCTCCAGGCATCTAAAGAGATTATACCGTATTTATCGGCGTATAACACGCACACGCAGTTTAGGAGGGAATTTTAAGGAAAAAACTTTTAGGAGGGAAATTTAAGGGAAAAAAAACGTACATTTAAATGCCCATCAATGCAGCCTTATCAGTGTCCATCTGAAGCCTCGTCAGTGTCATTTGCAGCCTTGTCATGCAGCCTGTCCGTCATTGCAGCCTTGTCATGCAGCCTGTCCGTCATTGCAGCCTTGTCATGCAGCCTGTCCGTCATTGCAGCCTTGTCCATAAAGTATATTCCAGAATCAACCTCTTTCTTTTTCATACATCATGGGGCACAGAGTCAGGCTAATATTCATTACCTGTTGGGTTATACTCCATCATTAGGTGAATGGACACTGGTAGACCAAAGATCTTCAGACAGGAAGTGATCCCCTATATAACACCTCCCTTACCGGAAGTACTTCAGTTTTTTACCAGTGTCTGCAAGGTGGATGGCACAGTTTGTTTGAGCTCTCTGAGCTTCAGATCTCTAGTCCCACAAACGGTTACAAAAATGAATCAAGGGATTGATTGATCGAATCCATTTGACACAGGCTTTTATGCTTAGATAAATGGTACCCAAGCCTTGCAAAGAAGACTCAAGATCCTGTGAGGTTTTGCCTGTAACATGGCCTCCGGGCGCTGGACCCTGTGGAGTGGAAATCCTGGACACTACAGCTCTAAGGCATTTCCTGCAGGGTGTTGTGTAGGTCCAAGGGAGTGGATCCTAAACATGAAAGAGTATCCAGTCCTTGAAGGTCTAAGTGACAGGAACCCGCCGTGAAGGGTGAAGATTGGGCCCTTGGTTTCTAAGTGGCCCTGGGCCTGGACGGATAAGTGAAACCCCTTTATTTTATTATTGTGGAGTGTCCCAGTGACTGTAACAATTAGTCAAGCTAGCTAAAGGCTGGACAACTGTGTGCGGTGACCATACGGGGGAGTTCTGGGCTAGCTGTGGGTACTTGTAAAGTGTACCTTTTTTGTTTGGCTGTTTTGTACCTGTATGACAGTGTGCATTTCGCGTTGATTCGCCATGGCGCACGTGCGTTCGCAAGCGCGCCGCTGGGCTCAGCAGTTTGGTGGCCATGGCACACGCGGCTTCCCCACAAATGTGCTGTAGCCTTTATCTGGGCGCATGGAGATTTTGCGTCTTGCGCGAATACAGTCACGCACGCTCACTGGGACCGCACACCTGCATGCACACACATCAATAGAGTGAAAAGTTTGTTAAAAAATGGAGCATGCCAGCCGTTGATGCACCAGTCTCTTCTTTAAACAAGAACTTAACTTGTCTGTTAGATAACGCACAAGGCTTGAAAGACCCTGTTGACAAGAAATTGTAAGTATTATTAAAAGCTTCCTTTGGCCAGTTCAGCTATTCAGCTAGCTGTTGCAGCAATTGGTATTTGCCTGTCTGTAAAGGATCAGGTCAAACGGCCTGATAGGCCTAACCAGGAGGATGATCTGCCTGAAAGTAAGACAGATATTCCTCGAGCACTGTGTTTTGCTGTTTACAGGATTCAATACAGCAGATTTCCCATCTGGCTCTCTTGTCTGTACATATGCGCAGCCTTTTATGGCTTAAGAACTGGTCAGCCGAGCTTCCTTGTAAAAAGTTATTGGCTGGTTTCCTATTTCATGGGGAACGTTTATTCGATGATCACCTGGACAAATATATCCAAAAGATTTACAGATGGAAGAGTTCTCTACTTGCTGTGAAGAAAAGAATATCTCTCATTTAAAAACCCAGGGACTGCTTCCTCAAATGTATCAGCACCAGGGCGGTTCTGCCGCCAACAGGGCGCTAGGGCCAGGGGCAAGCCGCAAGGCCAGGGCCAGAAAAGGCCATGTCCAAAATTCTTCTAAACCTAGCATCAAGCCCTCCTTTTGAGGGGGCGCCACCACTCCATCGGGTGGGGGGAAGGCTGCTGCACTTTGCGGACATTTGGAAAACAACAATTCAGGACGAGTGGGTCACCTCAATTATATAAAACTGAAGTTACGGGGGATTCCCCCTCAGAGGTTTCTAAGATCCAGCATTCCCTCTGATCCTCCAAAAAGAAACCTTATTGTTTCAGGCACTACATCATCTAGTACATCAAGGAGTGATTGTAGAGGTTCCTGTATTCAAAAGGGTTTTACTCAAACCTGTTTATGGTTCAGAAACCAAATGGGGACACAAGGCCCATTTTGGACCTAAGGTACCTGAACAAGTATCTATTGATACAGTCCTTTCAAATGGAGTCTGTCTGCTCAGTAGTAAATTGGCTTTGAGTACAATCAGAGGTCAGGTTTCGGCCCTATCAGTATTCTTCCAAAGGCCTTTAGCCTCTCATTCACTGATCCAAACCTTTTATGCAAGAGGAAATTCGCTTGCTTCTCCCCCATTAGGTCACCTATGTGTCCTTGAGACTTGAACTTGGTGCTGTCTGTGTTACAGAAATAACCATTTTCAACCTATTAAGGAAATTCTATTATGCTTTGTACACATGGTCGGAAATTCAGATGGAAAAGGTCCGATCAGATTATATTGTCGGAAAATCCGATTGTGTGTGGGCTCTATCTGACTTTTTCCGTCTGAAATTCTGATGGAAAAAAATTGAAAGCAGGCTCTCAAATTTTCCGACAAAAAAATCCGATCTGACTTTTTCCGATCGTTTGTAGAGAATTCTGATCGGACAAAGTGCCACGCATGCTCAGATCAAATTACGAGACCAAAGCTATTGGCTACTTGCCTCAATGTAGTCCCGTCATAAAGAACGTACGTCATCACATTCCGAACGATTGGATTTTCCGAAAACTTTGTCCGACCGTGTGTATGCAACTCCAGTTTAGGACAAAATCCGTCGGAAAAAATCTGACGGATTTTGTGGTCGGAATGTCCGACCTTGTGTACAAGGCATTAGACTTGCTGTCACGCAAGCTAGCCTTCCTGATGGCTATTACCTTGGCTAAAAGGGTATCAGAGTTGGCGGTCCATTCATGCAGGGAACCGTACTTGATCCTTCATCATGACAGAGCCGTGTTATGACCTGTTCCATCCTTTTTGCCAAAAGTGGTGTCAGCCTTTCATTTAAATCCGGATATTATTTGGCCTTCTTTTTTCTCTCTGCCTCGTTCGGCGGAAGATAGACGACTGCATTCTTTGGACATTGTCCGGGCAGTCGAGGTTTATCTGTCTAGATCTGCAGAAATCCAAGGATCAGATTTTTTTTTTTTTTTTTTTTTTACCAAAAGGACCAAGAAGGGGCAGGAAGCTTCCATTGTCAATTGGGTCCGTCAGTTGGTCATTCAGGCCTACAGTCTGAAACATAAAGCTTCTTCCTTTAGCATGAGAGCTCATTCTACCAGGGGTGTAGGAACCTCTTGGGCTTTTCGCCATCAGGTATCTGTGTCTCAAATTTATAAGGCTGCTACCTGATCTTCAGTGAATTTGTTCACAAAATATTATGAAGTGGATGTTCGAGCAGGCAAGGATTAGGCTTTTGGCTGCAGTGTGCTGCGGGCTGCCGTGTAAGTTCTGATGGCTATTGTTTGGCAGGGTGTCTCCCTCCCCTCAAGGCTATTACTCTGGGACGTCCCAGCAGGTAATGAATATTAGCCTGACTCTGTGTCCCATGATGTATGAAAAAGAAAATGGGTAAATACTTACCTGTAAAATCCTTTTCTTTGAGTACATTATGGGATGATGTTCTCAAAGAAAAGGATTTTACCGGTAAGTACGACGTAAAAATCCTATTTTCTTGTGACAAATTTACATTACCTCTGCTTGCATTGGTGTAATCACTTGGTCTGACCATGCACCTATTCTCCTAAAATTGTCACCCTCTGCTAGTCAAGGATCTTCTTCCCCCTGAAAATGTATTGCCTCCATTCTCTCACTTTTAACTTATCGAAAGCACATCAATTCTGAAATGCACGCTTTTTTCAAAACTAACCAAGACTCTGACATGACCCTCCTATGGACTGCCCACAAGCCCTACATTAGAGGATTAATTATTAAGATCTCCTCCCATGAGAAAGAGCAATGCACGAAAACCGGAACTGACTTCACTGCTAAAATTTAACGTTTTGTACAAGTAGGCCACGAGGTCTACACCTTCAATACTCACACATCCTCGACTCTTTCCTTGAAATTTTTGCATCCTCCTTTGACATCGAGTAAAGGAAACATTTATGCCATTCTCTCCCAACCATCAACTGCAGAGAAAAACAGTACTATGGTACTCTGGAAACAAACACTTAACTTTGCTACCCCATATCTAAATGGCACACAGCAAATTCTCTACCTCATAAAACACTCTTGATGCAAAACACACTGGTAATCCCTGCAGAAGTTTAAATTCTAAACTATCCTTACCCATATCTTTATAGCAATCAGGCTATCCATTGCTCGCCAATGGAAACAACCTCTAACACCAGATCAGTTTAGTGGTTCATATTCTAAAAAACCTTGTTTTCTATGAATATGTTTGCTAAAGCCCATCTTGTAACAACAAAATGAATCTGTTACTGGAACCTATGGATTACATCCTAACTACACGTTAACTATCTGATTTTTTTCAATATCCTTTTAACAGGTCATTAACACCTGTTAAAAGGATACAAGAATCCCTGGGCGATGCCTATACATTACCTATAAAATGTAGTAAGGTAGTTTGTGTCTCTTGCAGGGCAGACCAAGGTAGAATGGAAAGAGGCAACATAGTCAAAAACAGATTGCCTTTTTAGGGCAGTATTCAAGTATGTAAACAAAACATATTTTTTAATATTTATCAACTTTTTTTTTTTCTTTTTTTTTTTATAAAAAAAAAATATATATATATATATATATTTTTACATACAGCGATGAGAGCAATAGAGTGTCACCATAGTAACACTGTACTACTTTGGGGAGGTGATCGGGATTTTTTCTTTTTTTTAGACATTTTACTATAAGCAACCATTTTTTTTTTCTGAAATCCAAATCCCAGATGGCAAGCAATTAAGCTGCAAGTTTGAAAAATACTTTCTAAGCTATTGTTAGACCTGCCAGGCTTCACACTTTTGTTGCACAGTTGCAGCAAGTTCGCATTGTATGACTTCAGATCAACTTTCTTTGGAAACATTCTGCAAGTCTGCTGCATGTTCTGGTTCAGTTATGTTGTGCAATAGTCACCCCATCACCGGAGTCACTGTGGCTAAATTTGGAAAAGTATCAACTAAAGCTTGTGATTCAAGTGCTCTGAAAGTGTACAACTTGGTAGTGAAATTGTGCAGCAAGTTAACAAGACTTACAATTCAACAGTGCCCCAAATTTGTGGCAAGTTATCCTTGCTATCTGGGATTGTGATTAGTTATGATTGGCGATTGGCTGCCATAACTAGCAGATGGGATGTGATCCCTGTGACCATTCACAGAGATCAACACAATAATACACAATGAATGGCACAAATCGAAGCCAAGCATATAGCTGTCATGTGATCTGTTGTGATTGGTAACAGCGATCACAAGGTACTGACAGTGGGCCAGTATACTGATTGGTCACCCGCTGTGTCATGGACACAACGGATTACATATCGCGCCAGAGCACTGCCCAATCCCCTGAGGATATCGTATGACATCCACCCAGAATAACAGGGATCACGTCTGGCAGTCTTTTTACAATTGGCCAGGCAGGAAGCAGTTAAAGATGGTTACTCCCAAGTTAATGGTCTTGATTAGTGTAGTATCTCACCACAGCCAAAAATGTTTTTTTTCTTTTACTGATGTTCTGTCCCATGTATATGTATTTTTCTCTTGTAATGAACTGTATCAGTTTGTTGTCTTGTAGAATGCTGACATCCAGTGATGGTTTAGGGTCCCTACACCTTGTTTACTTTTTGATTTGGTACCTCTGGCTTCTCTCTCTTCCTGTTCATTGTTACCCGTTTTTCCACGAAGATTAGACTGGGTCTTATATTCATTTTGGCAACAGACACAGTAGGGCTTTTTTCAGGGTAGGTCTTACCATGTAATGTAAAAAATATAGTGTAGCGCTTCAATAATAAGTGTAATCAACACAAATTCTATAAAGATAATAGTAGCAAAACAGAGATCACACAGAACCAAATGCCTAGAAATCAAAGTCCAACATAAAACAGTCATTCAACTGTGTTGATGGCGTAGAAGTGACCAAACCGTCACCTAGAAGGACAATGATGTACTGGACGAATGAGTTCATGCGGGTAAACTTGATTGTAAGCATCAAACTGAAAAGTGAATAAATACTTCTTACCGGAACGGTTGGACTCACACAGTCATATGACGGTTGAGTCTAGAAGGCTTGGGGTCACACTCTGGGACCAAAGACTGTAAGGAGAGAGGTCAGTTGGGCTGGTGCAGAAACTCCTGACGGTTGTAGGCTCGAAGGTGGATCCTTTCAGATGAAACCTCAAAGGTCAAGCCCAGACGCAGCTCACTGTACCAACAATCCTGCCACCCCCGAATGGAGAGGGAGGTACTCGTAAAATTTTACACCAAGGCAACGGAGAGGGGAAAAAAGAAAAAAAGGCTCCACATGGTGCGGGTCAAACAATATAAAAAAGTTGATTTATTAAAGTCAAAAAGATAATAAATTGACTTAGTGTTCACATAAAAAGCAAAATGAACTAAAAGCAATGTGGGGTACCAACAGCTCGCCCGACGCGTTTCGACATATGTGTCTTCAACTGGGGCATGTTGGAACCCACCACATTGCTAACAAATATATAGAGAATGAGGAAGAGGTCACGCCTAACAAGAGGCGGGGCATCCAATCTCAAACAGTCTCTTAAAGCTACAGTGTACAATTTGATCAAACCAAAGTCTACCAATTCAAACACTATAAACAGATACAAATAACATCCAAAAATGTCATTCATGCAGACTATTAGATAAGTATTAATGGCAATAAAATCTAAAATAAAAAATACATAAAAAGTAAGTCACCATACTCACTCGTGAGTAGCACTAAATAAACTGCATTGTTCACAGCCTAATCATATATATAAATACAGCATGATTCAATTCAATTGTAAAACATATGCAGAGAACACATCAAGTCCCAATACATAAAAATCAGACCTGCGTTGTTAGTTATACATTAAATATATTAGACCTTTGCAAAAAGCTGCCAGTTTGCATTTAGATTGTTCACAGCCTAATCAGATTTGTGAATTGCAATCCCAATGTACACACAAAGCACCTATAGAAAAAACATCCAATTCTAACACATACTATCAGACCTGCACTATCGATTGTACAGCGACTACACTATACTGTCCCAAGGGCGGACTGGTTTGTCTATATTAAAACAAAAATGGAGCTGTAACGTTCTCAGTGATAGTGTCTAATAAGGATCTATCATAATGTGATTTGGATGTCTCTTACTTGTTGTGCCAACAATTCATAACCTGGAAATGTGCATGAGTGCTCATGATGTTACTGCATACATGATGATCAGTTTCATACAGTTCAGATCGAGTGAACTGAAGTGTCATGACATGTAGTGACACAGACACTGTGCATGCGCAGAACGATAGACTTTTGGATTGGCCCTTTTGCTATCGTCCACGCCCATCGGCGTGTGACGTTTTCCATGTGCAAAATTGGCGCCAGATCTAAATGCCTCCCCCTTTCTTACACTGCTGTGAACACATACACAGCGTGACGCTTACACGCCCCCTTCCTGTTTTTTGTTTTTTCACATGAGCATCCAGTCGTTGATGCTCTTGTATGCACGCCCTGTCTCGTCCCTGTGTACCTATGAGCGCTTACGATGTTCGTTGTGGCCCGCAGAGTGGAACGCATAACGATGAGTGGGCTGGCGCTATGTTTTGTAGGACACCTCCTCCTTATGGTTTTGCCTGATGACATTTGGATATATACGGCTTTACTCTTAGATTTGAGTCTTTTCTAACCACTCCCATATTCAGTCACATGACACACACATTGAGTGACTGGTTTAGCCATCTCTGTGTCACTACATGTCATGACACTTCAGTTCACTCGATCTGAACTGTATGAAACTGATCATCATGTATGCAGTAACATCATGAGCACTCATGCACATTTCCAGGTTATGAATTGTTGGCACAACAAGTAAGAGACATCCAAATCACATTATGATAGATCCTTATTAGACACTATCACTGAGAACGTTACAGCTCTATTTTTGTTTTAATATAGACAAACCAGTCCGCCCTTGGGACAGTATAGTGTAGTCGCTGTACAATCGATAGTGCAGGTCTGATAGTATGTGTTAGAATTGGATGTTTTTTCTATAGGTGCTTTGTGTGTACATTGGGATTGCAATTCACAAATCTGATTAGGCTGTGAACAATCTAAATGCAAACTGGCAGCTTTTTGCAAAGGTCTAATATATTTAATGTATAACTAACAACGCAGGTCTGATTTTTATGTATTGGGACTTGATGTGTTCTCTGCATATGTTTTACAATTGAATTGAATCATGCTGTATTTATATATATGATTAGGCTGTGAACAATGCAGTTTATTTAGTGCTACTCACGAGTGAGTATGGTGACTTACTTTTTATGTATTTTTTATTTTAGATTTTATTGCCATTAATACTTATCTAATAGTCTGCATGAATGACATTTTTGGATGTTATTTGTATCTGTTTATAGTGTTTGAATTGGTAGACTTTGGTTTGATCAAATTGTACACTGTAGCTTTAAGAGACTGTTTGAGATTGGATGCCCCGCCTCTTGTTAGGCGTGACCTCTTCCTCATTCTCTATATATTTGTTAGCAATGTGGTGGGTTCCAACATGCCCCAGTTGAAGACACATATGTCGAAACGCGTCGGGCGAGCTGTTGGTACCCCACATTGCTTTTAGTTCATTTTGCTTTTTATGTGATCACTAAGTCAATTTATTATCTTTTTGACTTTAATAAATCAACTTTTTTATATTGTTTGACCCGCACCATGTGGAGCCTTTTTTTCTTTTTTCCCCTCTCCGTTGCCTTGGTGTAAAATTTTACGAGTACCTCCCTCTCCATTCGGGGGTGGCAGGATTGTTGGTACAGTGAGCTGCGTCTGGGCTTGACCTTTGAGGTTTCATCTGAAAGGATCCACCTTCGAGCCTACAACCGTCAGGAGTTTCTGCACCAGCCCAACTGACCTCTCTCCTTACAGTCTTTGGTCCCAGAGTGTGACCCCAAGCCTTCTAGACTCAACCGTCATATGACTGTGTGAGTCCAACCGTTCCGGTAAGAAGTATTTATTCACTTTTCAGTTTGATGCTTACAATCAAGTTTACCCGCATGAACTCATTCGTCCAGTACATCATTGTCCTTCTAGGTGACGGTTTGGTCACTTCTACGCCATCAACACAGTTGAATGACTGTTTTATGTTGGACTTTGATTTCTAGGCATTTGGTTCTGTGTGATCTCTGTTTTGCTACTATTATCTTTATAGAATTTGTGTTGATTACACTTATTATTGAAGCGCTACACTATATTTTTTATTTTACCTGTTGAACTTTGTTTGTTTTTGGTGTTGGCTGCTGTTGTGGCCGTTGTGGCCATTTTTTCACAAATTATAGCGCAGTGTTTTCCCTTTTTATACTTACCATGTAATGTGCTGTCTTCTCTCGCTCTCTCTCTACCTGGAATTCCCAGGGTGAACGGAGTTAAAAAGGCTTGTAAATCCTATAATCCACTCTATTACAGTAGTATATAATGAACAATCTGTGTGTTTCTGTTATATAATTGTGCAAAATACCTTTATTACTGTGAATTTTAAACTAGAGCTTATTTTTGGGATAGGGTTTATACTGCAGCCCTCCTGGAAAATAACAGGTAGGTCTTATTTTCAGGCTGAGTTTTATTTGCAGGGAAACATGGTAGTAATGTCCTAGCTAGACTCTCCCTTCTTCTTCCATGTTCCCTCAGTCAGTGGTAGTTGTTCAGAGAGAAACGGCTTAAAAAAGTCATCCAAAAAAAAAGCAGGTTGACGTGATATTTGGTGCACCGACAATAGTTTATATGGGCCAATATCTTTATTTGTCCAAGTAAAAATTGTCATCAGGACGGAAAGTGAGGGTAAGTCCAAAAGTTTGAGTTGACACAGGAACAATAATACAGTGGTCTTTACAATGGATACACTTGTTGGATGAGAATTTCAGTCGCATCTTATTCTGTCTATGAGAAAGAAAGGGAAATAGCTCAGACCACAATTAAAACTAGCAGGAGGTTTTAACCTTACCCCACTCTATCCAAAACTGAAGAAATAACAAAGTTTTGGCTTTAGACTTCCTTTAGAGAAAAACTCCAGGTTAATAATAAAGAGAGGCAATGTTTTTGAAATGATGAACAGTGGTCAGCAAATACAAACAAATAACATGTAATCTAGTTTCAGTGTGGGAGTCTCTATTCAGAGAATCCTGCTTTACTACATCAATGTTGATTTACAGTATAACTTACCCAATGTGCAGTATCTGTAGAAAAATCTAGTTTATACAAATTCAGACATACATCTCTATGACATACAGAAGAGAATAAATGGGTATAGAGAAAACATTTGAATTATTCTAATGGTGCATTTACTTACTGCTGTAGGGATGCCAAAAAGTTTTTCTTCCCTGAAAGCATCATGAAAATGGCACTGCGTCACTTTAACTTACAATTGCACGGTCATGCAATGCTATACCCAAACCAAATTTGCATCCTTATTTTTCCCACAAATAGAGCTTTTTTTTTTGGTGGTATATGATCTTTTTATTTTTTGTGCTATAACCGAAAAAACAGTGACAATTTTAGGAAAAACTAAATTTTATACTTTTTGCTTCATCACTTTAGGCCAGTATATATTCTACATATTTTTGGTAAAAAAAAATTGCAATAAGCATATGTTGATTGGTTTGCGCAAAAGAAAGATTGATGGCATTTTTTTTTTACTAGTAATGACGGCGATCTGCGATTTTTAGCGGTACTGCAACATTGCGGCGGAAAGATCGGACACTTGACACATTTTTGGGACCATTGACATTTATACAGCGATTAATGCTATAAAAATGCACTGGTTACTTTGTAAATGTCACTGGTAGGGAAGGGGTTAACACTAGGGGGCGATCAAGGGGTTAAATGTGTGTTCCCTCAGTGTGTTCTAACTGTATGGGATAAGACTGACTGGGGGAGGAGACCTATCATTGTTCCTACTTTGTAGGAACAAACGATAGGTCTCCTCTCTCCTGACAGAACAGGTATTTGTGTGTTTACACACACAAATACCCGTTCCGGCTCTTGTGCACATGTGCTGGCCAAGCGCATCGGGTTCCCTTGACGTGCAGCTGCTCTTAAAGGGCACGACGTACCCATACACGGTTTTGTACAGCTGTGCCATTCTGCAGCAGTATATCTGCGTGAGGCGGTTGGCAAGCGGTTAAGAGATGCCAGCTGCATACGTTGATATAACTTTGCATGTAGGAAGCACAATACCTGCAGGTAACCTTAGCAGCAAAAATAATAAAATTACTTGTAGAACCCTTGATGGCCAAAGTAAAGGTTTCAGAGGACAATAAAAGTGAAGCAAAGTGCTCGAGCAGAAACCCAGAAGGAATTGTCGGTGATGGCTGCAATATAAGCCCTACCCCCCAAATAAGCCCTAGTTAAAGTCCTTGTAGGTCTTATTTTCAGGGTGGGGCTTATTTGGGAGGTAGGGCTTATATTGCGGCCATCACTGACAATCACGCTAGGTCTTATTTTCGGGGAAACAGGGTAGTTGTACCTCTACTTAGACTACAGCTAGCCTGGAAGATCTGAGTTTGGACATACAGTACGAACTGCTGCACATTGCAGTATTTTTCCTAATCCTTCGATGTCCTGAGTTTTGTTCCCACAACCCCTGCAAAACAAGTTTATTACATTGAAATTTAAATTGTAAATGTTAGTAGCTTGTTTTCGCCAAAAGATAAATGTCTATTTGGGAACAGATCTTTATGCATATTTTTTTTCTTAAGAACTTTGTAGAGCATCCCTTTAAATTTCCTACAGTATGTACAAACCTTTGTGTTTACATACAGTTAATCTTGAAATCATGCTTCTTGCAATTTTTACACATTCTCTATCTGTTGTGATCAGAAATGTATGTTTAGTACACATTCAACCTATAGCAAGCACTTCTGTTTGTTTACATTAAATTCAATGGATAGACACTTGACTGTAAGCCTAAACTGATGTGTCCTGCTGTTATAATTACATAGTTACTAAACCTGAAAAAAGACACAGGCTCATAATAGATGTGATACCATTGTTAAGTAAGAACAAACTGTCTTTCCGGAAAGAAAATGTTTTGTAATGGTCTTCATACATCATTTTTTTAATGTAGCAAGCTGTCTCATTTTTTTTAAACCATTAATCCTGGTTTACTTGTTTTCTGTGGTTTGAAATGTGGAGTCTGTTTTCTCTGGAGCTATGTGTAAAGCAAAACCAAACCAATTTTATATAATGGGGGAGGTTTACTAAAACTGGTGCAGCTGTGGATTATGCAATATGAATTATTTACATAACGTGTTTATCAACGTATAACACACACCCCAATTTTAAGAGGGGAGTTTAAGGGAAAAAAAATTTCACAGCTTTCTTTACAGTACACAGTCCCCCTCCCCTTCACAGTACACATCCCTCCTCTCCAGTACACAGCCCCCCATCCCAGTATACAGCCCCCCCACCCCAGTATACAGACCCCCAGTCTCCTGGGTCAGTAATGCCAGCATTCTCTACAGTTAAGAAAAAAAAATCACTGCCAGCCCCTTCCACACTGCTTCTCCTGTGTCACTCGTATTGTAAAATGAAGCTTCCATATACCTCCATAGCTCTGTTTTTCCACTGATCTAGTCACATGACAGCTCTCTCTGACTTTACATAGATGGTCATATGACTGCTCTCCTCCTCCAATCTAAAGCTAAGAGGAGCGGGAGCAAGAGAGCAGCCAGAAAAAAATGAGCTTTTGAGATATTTACAAGCTTTGTTTTATAATGACACTGACATAGGAGGAGCGGTGTAGGCAGGGCTGGACTGGGACAAAAATGTGACCCTGGACTTCATCCAGGCCGACCCAGGGCACAACACAGCAGGGTACAGAGCCCAGCACATCAGGGCACAAGGCGCATCAGGGTACAACACACCAGGCCACATCAGGGTACAGGATATCGGGGTACAGAGCCCAGCACATCAGGGTACAGGACATCAGGGAACAGGTCACAGTACATCAGGGCAGAACACATCAGGGCACGTCAGGGCACAGTACATCAGGGTACAGGACATTGGGGCACATCAGAGCATAGGACATCTGGGCACGGGGCATATAAGGTCATGGGGCCCATCAGGGAATAGGACATTGGGGCACGGGGCATATCAGGTCTTGGGGCCCATCTGGGAATAGGACATCGGGGCACATCAGGGCATGGTGCACATCAGGCACATGGCACATCAGGGCACATGGCACATCGGGGCACATTATGGCACATCAGGGCTCGGGGCACATGGCTCATCAGGGCTTGGGGCACATTATGCCAAATCAGGGCACATGGCAAATTATGGGGCACATAGTACATCAGGGCACGGGGCACATCATGGCACACATCAGGGCACGGGGCACATCATGGCACACATCAGGGCACATAGCACATCAGGCCACATGGCATATTGGGGCACATCAGGACACGGGGCACATTGGGGCACATCGGGACACATAGCACATCGGGGCACATCAGGGCACATAGCACATTAGGGCACATAGCTCATTATGCTGCACATAGCACATCAGGCCATGGAGCACATGGCACATCGGGGGACACATGGCACATCGGGGGACACATGGCACATTGGGGCACATGGCACATCGGGGCACATCAGGGCACATGGCACATTATGGGGCACATCAGGGCCCATAGAACATCAGGGCACATGGCACATTATGGGGCACATCAGGGCCCATGGAACATCAGGGCACATGGCACCTCTGGGCACATGGCACATCAGGGCATTGGGGCATGGCACACATCAGGTCACAGGACCCATCAGGGCATAGTACATCAGGGCACAGGGCACATAGAACATCAGGGTATGGGGCACATTATAGGGCACATCATGGGATCTTACTAGCCAGCATGCAGAGTTGCGCAGGAAACATCTGTCTGTAAGTTCACTCTCATGTCACGCAGTGCTGCTCGCTCCCCGGCGGCCCCTCCTCTCTTCTCGTCTATCCCAGATTATCTTACAAGCCAATGGGGATAGACAAGAAGTGAGGAGGGGCCACCGGGGAGTGAGCAGTGCTGCGTGACATGAGAGAGAACTTATTACAGACAGATGCTTCCTGCGCTAATCTGCATGCATGTCGATCTACCCATCAGGCACACTGCAGATGCGGCTGAAACCAGCCCACACTGGCCATCGGCCCATCGGGAATCTCCTGGTAGTCCTGATGGCCAGTTCATCCCTGGGCGTAGGAGAAGGGGCTGGCAAGTGATTTTTTTTATCAACTTTAGACTATGCAGGCAGCGCTGTCCCAGGGCCAGGAGAGACGGGGAGGCTGGTCTGACACCCTCCAATGGGTGGCTGCCAGGGCGGACCGCCCGATCCTCACCCCCTGTTGGTAAAATACAGTATCGGCGTAAAAAAAACATGGCACATTGGGGCACAGTTTTTCCTCTGTTTTCAGGGAGGAAAAAGTGCATGTTATTCGCCGACAAATACAGTAATTCCAAGTTGTATGAATCTGTTTTAATGCACAAGGAAACTCTTAATCAGCCAATCGTATTAAAAACATCTACACTTTATTCTACTGCCCTGAGCAAATAAATAGAATAAAGTGCATTATTTATGGAACTTCTATGTGTAAGTTGCAGGACAAATAGAATAAATCTGCGAGTTCCAACAAAATAAGGAAAACTACAAAAAGGCGGGTGCTGAATTAGCATTTTTAGGAAGACTTTTTCTTTGTCAAAGGAATGCTTAACCAATATTTGAGTGCTCAAATTTGAAAGGGAATTGTGCATTTGTGGCAGGTCCAAAAAATCTTTGTACTAGTTTAGTAAGCCCCAGAAGATAAGTAAGCATATACCCTAATAAACATATCATTCTTAGATTGCCAAGCAATTCTAATATTTTACCTTATAGACAGTATACTTAAAAATAGAGTGCACATGAAATATACACACAATACAACAAATATATGGTAAGGCCAGTAGAAAGGGCATCCCAATTAATTGCAATGTTTGGGGTTCTAAAATAAACTACAGGTTGGAAAAGATAGTAGGACAAACCCCCACAAAATCTTCAAATATATTATTAATTTGTTTAACTTCTATAGCTGGGAGTTTAATAAAAGATGATTTTTTTTCTAGAAAAAAAATATTTTAACCACTTAAGGACCGAGCCGCTTTCTGACATTTGTTGTTTACAAGTTAAAAACATTTTTTCCCTCTAGATAATTAAAAAGAACCCCCAAACATTATAATTTTTTTCCTTACACCCTAGAGAATGAAATGGTGGTCGTTGCAATACTTTGTCACACCGTATTTGCTCACCGATTTTACAAGCGCACTTTTTTGGGGGAAAAAAATACTTTTTTTGAATTAAATAATAACAGTAAAATTAGCTAAATTAAATTTTTTATACTGTAAAAGATAATGTTATGCCGAATAAATTGATACCCAACATGTCACACTTCAAAATTGCGCCTGAAAATTTTTACCCTTAAAAATCTCCACAACGTTTAAAAAAATTCTACAGGTTGCATGTTTTAAGGTACAGAGGAGGTCTAGCTAGCATTATTGCTCTCGATCTACCGATTGCGGCGAGACCTCACATGTTTGGTTTGAACACCGTTTTCATATGCAGGTGCTAGTCACGTATGCGTTCGCTTCTGCACGCGAGCTCGTTGGGACAGGGCGCGATTACATTTTGTTTTTCATATTTATTTTACCTTTTTTTTTAAATTTTTACACGGTTTTAAAAAAAAAATACAAAATGGTGTCACTTTTATTCCTATTACAAGGAATGTAAACATCCCTTGTAATAGAAAAATGCATGGCTTGACCCCTTAAATATGAGCTCTGGTGTCAAAAAGACCTCAGATCTCATATTTACATTAAAATGCAATAAAAAGAAAATGGCCCTTCAAGAGCTATGGGCAGAAGTGACATTTTGACGTCGCTTCCGCCTTGCAGTGATATGGAGGGGGCCATCTACCGCTCACTCGTCCTCATACCTATCAAGGGGACAGACGCAATCACCTCCGCCACTGCTGATGGCTCCGGTAAGCAGCGGAGGGCACCAGATCGTTGCGGGAGGAGGGGCTCTCTCCCACCGCTGATAAAAAAAGTGATCTTGCAACGAATCCGCTACATAGACCACTTTTATCTTAAACTGGACCGCCTGCTGAAAAGGAAGATACCAGGGTTATGGCAGATAGCTGCTGCCATAACAAAGATATCCCCGTTCAAAGTACCAACGTAAAACGACGGTGGGCGATCCGGAAGTGGTTAAGCAATATTTAGCGTGGATTCATGAAAAACAAAAGTTGTCAAACAGATCTGATTTCTATTTATTTAACGGGGTAAGCAAAACGTAAGAGAAAGGATTGGCTGTAGAAATGTTATACTTGGATTTTGACTAATGTGTAAGTTAAGGTCTTCAGCCTTGGAAAAATATGTTTGTAAATAGATAGAAAACTGGTTAAAAAAAAAATGTATTCAGAGATTAGTAGTAGGTGATTCATACTCTGAATTGGGTAAGGTTATTAATGGTGTACCCCAGGGTTCAGTGTTGGGACCCTTACTTTAAAAAAAATAATTATAAATGATATAGGGTCTGGGATTAAAAGTACCATTTCAGTCTTTGTAGATGACACCAAGCGGTGCAGTGGAATAACATCCTTAGAGGATGTCTCCAACTTACAAGCCAACCTTAATGCACTGTTTAATTGGGTGACTGTGGCAAATAAAGGATTACTGTTGATAAATGTAAAGTTATGCACTTGTGGGCTAAAAATATGCATGCATCATACATACTAGGTGGAGTACAACTGTGGGAATAAATGATGGAGAAGGATTTGGGTAATTCTGGTAGCTCATAAGCTTAATAACAGCATACAATGCAAAGCTGCAAAACCCTTTCTTGTATTAAGAGGTATCAAATCATTGGTAAGACCTCATATGGAATATGCCATTGAGTTATGGGTGCCAGTTCAGCACTGATATCAGGGAACTGGGAAAGTTGCAGAGAAGGGCAACCAAACTGATAAGAAGCATGGAAGGGCTCGACTTTGAGGAAAGATTAGAGGAACTGAATGTATTCCCTCTCAAGAAGAGACTAAGGGGAATATGATCAACATGTAACATGCCTTGAAAAAGTATTCATACCCCTTGAAATTGTCCACATTTTGTCATGTTACAGCCAAAAACGTATATTGTATTTTATTTTGATTTCATGTGATAGACCAACACAAAGTGGCACATAATTGTGAAGTGTAAGTAAATGATAAATGGCTTTCATTTTTTTTTTTTTTACAAATATCTGAAAAGCATTAATTACAGAAGCAGTCAAGAGGCCCATGGTAACTCTGGAGAAGCTGCAGATATCCCACAGCTCAGGTGGGAGAATCTGTCCACAGGACAAATGTTAGTCATGCACTCCACAAATCAGGCCTTTATGGAAGAGTGGCAAGAAACAAGCCATTGTTGAAAGGAAGCCATAAGAAGTCCTGTTTGCATGAAGCCATGTGGGGGACACAACAAACATGCCGGAAAAGGTGCTCTGGTCAGATGAGACCAAAATTGTACTTTTTGGGCTAAAAGCAAAACGCTGCGTGGTGGAAAACTAACACTGCACATCACCCTGAACACACCATCCACACTTTGAAACATGGTAATGGCAGCATCATGTTGTGGGGATGCTTTTCTTTAGCAGGGACAGGAAAGCTGCTCAGAGTTGATGGGAGAATGGATGGAGCCAAATATAGGGCAATCTTAGAAGAAAACCCGTTAATCTGCTAAAGACTTGGGATGGAGGCGGAGCTACAATGGAATGGTTTAGATCAAAGCATATTCATGTGTTAGAATGGCACAGTCAAAGTCCAACCCTAAATCCAATTGAGAATCTGTGGCAAGACTTGAAAATTGCTGTTCACAGATGTGCTCCATCCAATCTGACAGAGCATCAGCTATTTTGAAAGGAGAAATGTGCAAAGCTGGTAGAGACATACCCAAAAAGAAATGTGGGTGTAGTTGCAGCGGAAGGTGATTATCAAAGTATTGACTCATGGGGCTAAATACAAATGCGCGCCACACTTTTCAGATATTTGTTTGTAAAAAAAATTGAAAACCATTTATCATTTTCCTTCACAATTATGTGCCACTTTGTGTTGGTCTAGCACATACAATCACAATAAAATACATTTACGTTTTTGGTTGTAACATGACAAAAATGTCAAGGGGTCTGAATACTTTTTCAAGGCGCTGTATAAATACATAAGTGGTCCATTTAGTGAATTTGGTGTAGAATTAATCACTTTAAAGTCATCACAGAGGACCAGGGGGAACTCATTACATCTGAACGAAAAGAGATTTAGGCTGGATTCACACTAGTGCTAATTTGGATGCAGGTTTCTCCCCATACAATTCACATGACAGCAGATGGTGACCGACCCTCCAATGGAGCCGATTCACATATCTCTGTTGCAGCTGCACAGGAGCCCTGTGCATCTCTGGCTCCCTTTCAGGGTTGAATTCAGGCAAACATTTGGCACTGACTCGTCCCTGAAAAGGAGAACAGGGACGCACCAGACCCCAGCTGCAAGCTGCATCCAGTGGAGGTGTGAACCCAGCCTAAATCTCCGATATTGAAAAGGCTTCTTTACAGTAAGAACTGTGAAAATGTGGAATTGACTCACTCAAGAGCTGGTTCTGGCCAGCTCTGTGGATTGTTTTAAGAAAGACCTGGATTCTTTCCTAAAATGCACATCATATAACTGGATACTAATATTTATAGGTGAAGTTGATCCAGTGAATATCCGATTGCCTCTTAGGGGGACAGGAAGGAATTTTTTCCCCTTACTGGAGCAAATTGGATCGGGCTTTATTACCTTATTTTTGCCTTCCTCTGGATCAACTGCAGGTAGTGGATAGTGTATATGGAGGTTTTCCATTTGCGTGTGTTGTCTTCTTTTTTTGTTGGTTGAACTGAATGGACTTGTGTTTTTTTTTCAACCAGATCAACTATGTAACATGAAATATATAGAGCATACAACATAAGTATGTGGTAAGGACAGTAATGCCGCGTACACACGATCAGACTATCCGGCGGACTTACTCTGGCGGACGAACCACCGGAAAGTTTCCGGGAAGAGGCCCTTGTCCTCATCAACATGGGGGCAAGGCGCTTTGGGCTGGGGGAGCCGTGCGCCCCTTCCTTCCCCAAAGCACCCGCCATGTTGAGGGCACGTGGCCTGGTATGGCTCAGGAGGGGGGTGCTCGCTCGTCCCCACCCCCTTCCCTGACCGGCCAGGCAGCGTGCTCGGATAAGGGTCTGATATGGACTTTGGGGGGGACCCCCATGTTGTTTTTTCGGCGTAGGGCTTCCCCTTTAAGGCCATACCAGGTGACGGGGCCAGTGACATGTTTATCTCACCCATGGAGGCGGTGACATTGACCTCCTTCGCTAGTCCCATCTACCTGGAGCCACGTTCAAAATGAACGGACTTTTCTCCGTGTGTGGGAAAGTCCGTTCATTTCAAAAGTCTGGCGGACTAGCGCACAGATGGCCGGATTGAGTCCGGCGGACAATTTTGGAGTCAAAACTACTTTCTAAGTCCGCCAGACTTTTGGGGGAAAAAAGTGCAACCCAGTTAATTGTCATATTTGAGGGTTCTTTAACAGCCCTTTTCACTAACAGTTCTTGACCAATACACCAGTGTCTGTCTAGCTAGAGGAGCATATGAGTCCCCTGAATAATACTTTGGGTAATTGTTTTGTGCTCTTAAACAAATTAATTTTCAGGATTTAGGTTCAATTAATTATAGTAAAACACCAGGATAAGAATCCTTTTTTTTTTTTTTTTGAAAGGCTTTTGAGAACAACAGTCCTATGACTGGAAGTAAAGTTCCATATCCTGACGTTGAAGTTTTGAGTTTTTTTGTGTGCTAAATTTGTATTCATTTGAATTGGGAGATTACAGTAATCTGGACAATGTTATTGCTTTATTTTGACTTTCTTTTTATGTTTGCTTGTGTTAGATGCTTTTGTACGTTTGTTGTACTTTACCTTGGTTGGATTTCACCTATATTCCCTGTGCACACCATTTTGTCTGTGTACATTAGAATTGCATGGAGAACTATATATGATGGGCTTACTTATTTACCGTATTTTCATTACCATTTTGCCCCATCCCCCTGAGTAGATAAAGATCATCCCCCAAAGCTCTACTTGCCTAGATCTCGCCCCTGATGTTTGCCACATTGTGGCTATATCTGCTGGGGGCAAAATTATAAGGCTTTCTAATTCCATAAGTATAACTAATACCAAAACTTTGTTTACCATTTTGGAAATAGTTAAAAATCTCTTGCATTTTTTCAGTTATTTCCTGTGGGACACAATTGGTACAGTTGTGCTCATAAGTTTACATACCCTGGCTGAATTTATGATTTCCATTTTTCAGAGAATATGAATGATAACACAAACACTTTTCTGTCACTTGTGGTTGGTGTTTGGCTGAAGCCTTTTTTTTACCAATCAACTGTGTTTACTCTTTTTTAATCATAATGATAATAGAAACTACCCAAATGACCCTGATCAAAAATAAATTCTGTGTATTGCCAGCTTTAACATCAATGACAGCTTTTGAAGTCTTTTGTGGATGAGGCTCTTTATTTTCTCAAATGGTAAAGTTACACATTCCTCTTGGCAAAAGTCTCCAGTTCCTGTAAATTCTTGGGCTATCTTGCATGAACTGCAAGAAAAAGAACTGCTGCTCCAGGTGAATAAAGATAAGGCTGATTGGAGTATCTTGCAGAGTGCTAGCCCCGGCCTGCCTCCATAGGAAACTTGGAAAGAAGAATGAAATGGCTGCACATCCTGAACTTCTGATTGCCTTTTATTTTGTTTCACAAAGATAACACCAGAGACACCAAACTGCGGTCACATAGACATATTTCACACATACATCTTGTGCTTAATCATTAGCATAAAATGGGTGTTTGAGATCTCCCCAGAGTGGCTCAATGATATTGAGGTCAGGAGACTGATATGGCCACTCCAGAACCTTCACTTTGTTCTGCTGTAGCCAATGACAGGTCGACTTTGCCTTGAGTTTTGGATCATTGTCATGTAGGAATGTCCAAGTACGTCCCATTCGCAGCATCCTGGCTGTTGAATGCAAATGTTCCTCCAATATTTTTTGATAACATACTGCATTCATCTTGCCATCAATTTTGACATATCCCTAAAACATCAGCGATCCATCTCCGTGTTTCACAGTAGGAATGGTGTACCTTTCACCATAGGCCTTGTTGACTCCAAATGTAGCATTTATGATTGTTCTCAAAAAGCTACATTTTGGTCTTATTACTCCAAATTACTTTGTACCGGAAGGTTTGAGGCTGGTCCCTGTGCTGTTTGGCATATTGTAAGCGGGATACTTTGTGGCATTTGCATAGTAATGGCTTTCTTCTGGCGACTCGCTCATGTAGCCCATCTTTCTTCAAGTGCCTACTTATTGTACAGCCACACCACATGTTTTCAGACAGTCCTGTATTTCACCTGAAGTTATTTGTGGGTTTTTCTTTGTATCCCAAACAATTTTCCTGGCAGTTGTAGCTAAAATTTTAGTTGGTCTACCTGACCATGGTTTGGTTTCAACAGAACCCCTCATTTTCCACTTCTTGATTAGAGTTTGAACACTGCTGATTGCCATTCTCAATTCCTTGGATATCTTTTTATATCCCTTTCCTGTTTCATACAGTTCAACTTCCTTTTCCTGCAGATCCTTTGACAATTCTTTTGATTTCCCCAAGACTCAGAATCCAGAAACGTCAGTGCTGCACTGAATGAAAGACGCAAGGGTATGTGAACTTTTGATCAGGGTCATTTGGGTAGTATGATTTAAAAAGAGTAAAGACAGCTGATTGTTAATAAATGGCTTCAGCCAAGCACTAACCATGAGTGAAAGAAAGTTTTTGTGTTATCATTCATATTCTCTGAAAAATGGCCAAGAAATCATAACTTCAACCAGGGTATGTAAACTTATGAGCACAACTGTATATACCTTCACTTTCTGTCCTGTAGAAAATCTCTATAAGATAAGAGAAATGCCCTCTGAAATAGTTATCCCCATATGCCCACTGGAACATTTCCCCTCTATTTCTGTTTGGTGAAAATTCAAAATGTTGCATTACCCTCATATTCAGGTCCAGCAACGGCAGTAACTAGACAGTAAATATCCCTAGCAGGGACACAAATGGCAATACAAACTTGACAGGCATTCTTAGACTTCCACAAAAAAAATTGTCTTTCAGTTGACCTTTAGGTTTAAACATTCTGTCTCTGCCTCATGAAGTTGCCAATTAAAATGTACTTATAGTTGGGCAACCATTCTACATTAAAAAGGTGTTTCATGGAATTTATTTTGCGTAGTAACGCTGTGATAGAAATTCCATCTCATCGGGCTAAGAACCATTAACCGATTCAGCCCCCCGGAAGATTTGGCTGCTGAATGACCAGGCCGTTTTTTGCGATTCGACACTGCGTCACTTTAACTGACAAGTGCGCAGTCGTGCAGCGCTGCACCCAAACAAAATGTTCTTTTTTTTTTCCCACAAATAGAGCTTTCTTTTGGTGGTATTTGATAATCTCTGCGGTTTATATTTTTTTGCATTATAAACAAAGAGCCACAATTTTGAAAAAAAAACACAATATTTTGTACTTTTAGCTATAATGAATATCCCAATTTTTTTTTTTTTTTAAAAAGATAATTTTTTCTCTGTTTAGGATGATACATATTCTTTTACATATTTTTGGCAATAAAAATTGCAATAATAATATTGCTTGGTTTGCACAAAAGTTATAGCGTCTACAAAATAGGGGATAGATTTATAGCAAATTTTTAATAGTATTGGTGGCGATCTGCAATTTTTATAAGGACTGCAACATTATGGCGAACACATCAGACACACTTGACACATTTTTGGTACCATTGCTATAAAAATGCACTGATTACTGTTAAAATGTCACTGGCAGGGAAGAAATTAACACTAGGGGGTGATCAAGGGGTTAATTGTGTTCCATTGGGACTGTCTAGGGAAGAAGACAGATTACTGTTCATACTTTGTATGAACAGACAATCAATCTCTTCTCCCCTCAGAGAACCGAGATCTGTGTGAATCCGGTTCTCAGTGTGTCACATGCGATCACAAGAGCCTGATGGTCATCGAGAGAGCCCCTAGTGACCACAGGGTGAAGCGATGTTGCATAACGTTGTTTTGCCCAGCCGTGCCATTCTGCCACAGTAAAACTGTGGCGGCTGGTCGGCAAGTGGTCAAAGTAGAGTTATAGACAAAACTTTTTTGGCTAAGGACCATTAAAGTAGAACTATAGATAAAACAGGAAGTGAGAGGAAATCCTTGCAAATTAATGGATTCCCTTGGGGCCCCCCAGGTCACCAGAACTAGTGTCTCCATTTGGAAGATATCCCCTTTATTCGCTTTCTGGAGAAATTTGGGAATTTCTTTTACTTTCAATTTCACAAAAAGAGAGGGTGGATTTCCCTAGCAGGGACAAAGACAGCAATAAAAACTTAATAGGTGTTGTAATGTATCTTCACTCTGTCCAAAACTAAAAAAAACGTTTGTCTATAATTGTACTTTAAAAGCTGAGGCTCTAAGAATTTTTGCTCACTTTGCAGATTTTGGCATGTTCATAAAGCTCTTAGTTTTGCATCAGACTGATGCTGATGAGTTCTAAATACTATTATGCGCGTAACCAGATATGGGAAGCTTTAGATGTTAGGGTGTCTAAATAGAAGCGATATAAACATTGTGTCTGCATCTTTACACTTCAGGGTCATAATTATCTACTTATATACTGCCTTTGAAAAGCCCAAAAATTTCCTCAAAATCCTTTTTATCCAATTTTTTCATTCCATTTCCCATGTCTAGCAAAGTGTTATCAAGTATTATAGTAACCTTTCTTTAAAAGTGCAAGTACCTGCATGCTGTTACGTTCATTAGCTCCAAACTCACACCTCTGTGCAACCCTCTTTAAATGTTTTCTCTTTGCAACCAAGGGCTTACATTTTCAGATTTCAGGTTTAAACCCCACTCCTCTCCATTCTCCCTGTCCAGTGAAAGTGCTGTTATTGGCAACTGAGGCACACATATTGAACAAGAGGATAGAGGGTAGGTAGATCATGGTCAGCAAAGTAATATTAGAATGAGGTACACAAAACCTGTTTTCTGTATGTTTTCTCTCTGTTGTAAGTAATGCTTCAACATCTATGTATTTTTGTATTTAATTCATCAACTGTTTTGTCTCTTCTACTGTGACAATTACTATTCTGTAAATTTGCTTATAATTCTAAACGCCAGCCTTCCTGTAGGGGCTTGTTCACACCATTTTCGTTGAGCTGCATTTTTAAGCTTAAAACCTCACACTTATGGTGTGAAAAGAGCACATGGGAAACAAATGGCACTTGTCCACACACTTGCATTTTGATATTGGTATAACTCCTCCCCAAGAGCCCCAAGAGCCAGCCTGTTGTTTGCATGAAAGTGTCACATTAAGGAACTGATGGAATTTTTTCCATGCATTGGTTATAACAATGAAAGTGCCAGAGGATTTTTGTAGTTGTGGCGTAAGGTTTCTGAGTGCATACACACCACCAGAAATGTATCACAAATAACTATATGAGTCACCATCATGGATTAGAAGTAGCAAGTCTCAGGTGTGAAGACACCAGTATTTAGCACTGACCTACCATAAAATTATTGAACAACCATCCCAAGTATGATTTGCTGTGTTCAGTAGGTTCTGACAGTGTAACATTTAATTACCTACATGCTAAGCGGAACAGTCCCACAAGGTGCTTAAACCTGCATTGTATTAGGGTGCTGCAATTTGTTTTTTGTTTTAAGAAATCATTCTATACTGAAAGGGCCCCACAATAGTAATAGCCTATTATTTTATTTCAACTAAACCAATTCTTTGTAGTTTATCACCAAAATACTATAGCTGTGTTTTTCCAAATTTAGAAAGGCTGTTATGGAAGTAGGAAGAGCATTATAATTTATTTCTCATCACCAGTTATCACAGTTATACTGGATCCTTTAAACAGATATGCAGTTGACTAGTTCTGGATTGCATTTTTAGTGCTGGTTGAACAAAATATATACAAGTGAACAAGTAACCCGAGATAAGCAGAAGTCATTGACATCAACAATCTGCTACTCTCAATCATATTTCTTTAGTTGTGGAAGAGCTTATTCTCTTCGTTTTTTTTTTTTTTTTTTTAATATATATTATTGAAGGTCAAGACACCACTTTTTTCTGTAATTTTATTTTATTGGCAAATTATATAAAAAATCCAATGAGTAGAGATATTTATATATTTAACTTTTGTGAGAACTCAAACTTTAAAGTGCTGCAGTCATTTTAATTTGCTGTGTGATATATTTGCATTTATGAAAAAGGTAAACTTGCCTGTAAATCAGGATAAAGCAGAGAGTTTAATGGCAAAATCAGAGGGTCCACTGCTGTTCCTTTTCAATAACCTCTCTGAGGAATGTGTATACACACGTACACATGTAAACTCATATCCATCCTTAGCCTGTAGAGTAGTCAGAATTGCTGTTGTTTTTTGCTAATTATATGATTGATAAAATAATTTTTTTCAAGTAAATAAAATCAAAATCTTGTCATTGGCTGGTGCACCAACCAGAGCTTTTTATATCCATACTTATGTACTGGGAAGGTAGTGGCTCCTTCTGAAAACCTGTGGATGTGTCTTTAACGGATCTTTAATTTTGCCTTATTAAAGTTTTCATTTTCCTGTTTTCAAATTTGACTTTGCTCAAGGGTGTTTACATACCTCCTTGTTTGGTCGATTTATTGATTTTGACTCCAAATTATATACTTTCTAAAGAGACACTTCTTTAGTAGGAAAAGTGATGTTTTGTATCCATGTTGGGGGAACGCCAAAGGATGCCATCAAGTCCAATGAAAATATCACATACTTCAACCAAATCAAAAATATTCCTTTTAGGATTGATGAAATGCTTCCATCAGTTGTGTGGCAAGATCCTGGCAGTTACACAATCGACCATATTTAATAACAAATTAAATATGTAATATTCTTCTTTCCTCGTGCTGAAGAGGAATAAGTGCTTGTTCGTGGCTCATTGATAAAGAATCCTAGAGTTTTGTAATTTTCTTTTCTGCCCTAATAAAATGAATCCTTGTACCTGTGTCATGAGAAGGTTTGCTGTAACACTGAAATATTGGCATTTTCTACACTACACTTTCTTCAAGCTCATCTGAACCAGTAAATAAAACTGGTTTTCCTTTGGGTAGCTCAGTCCCGCAGTGTGAAAGCATGCCGTGGACAGACTGACTTCTCTTTGTCCATATAATGCTTAGTCGTTTGGCATAGCTGTAACAAGTGGTGGTTGCCATCTCTCCCATATCTACAGAACAGCTACGTTTGGTTTTTTGAAGAACAAAACCTGCCTCAGGGCTTGATCCTGCATTTAGTCCCTCAAAATCTGAAACCTTAATAGTTTTGTCCTCCTGTTTCTCGGATGCTTCTCTGTGTCGAGTCCTTCTACGTTGAGGTTTCACTCCATGTATAACCCTTCCAGTATCTTCTTTATACACCACTTGAGAACAACTGGCTTTGGCAGACTCATTGTTAAGTCTGCATTGCAAAAGCATTCCATTGGGCATAATCTGACTTCCATTGGTCTGGGAGTATACATTAGTGACTTTTGGGATGTCTGAACGAGCAGTACTGCAAACCTTGTATTTGACCATCATTACAACTGTAAAAACCAACAGGGTAACCACAATGACTCCTCCGATAATAATGGTTAAAGTGCCTCCCAGGAAATGAGCATGCAGTAAGCGGCAGTCTGGGTATGCCTCTGCTGTGGAAAACTGGACACATCCTAAGGATTTAGTAGCAGCCAAGGAGGTTGCAACATCATCAAAAATAGCCAAGATGCAAAGGTCATAATCTGCTCCCGAGACTAAGTGCTTCAAGGCAAAGTGCTTGGTTGTGGAAGGCAGAATCCTGTAAAATAAAAAATTAAAAATTAAAAAACAAATGATGTAATAATGTGAGCTCAATGATAAAATAAAAAGACAGAGAGGGGATTTACAAAATCAAAATATACAGAATCTAGAGCAGCTGTGAATATTACCAAATAGCTTCCGTTTGTTCACTTAAGCTTTGAAAATGAAAGCAAGAAGCTCATAGATTCCCATGCACAGCTCAACATTACACTACAGTACACTATTGTGATCAGTAATTAATAAAAATTTTAAAGGAAACAACAATATGCGTTTGTGTCACTAGTGGGTCATTTATCAACACCCCTCCTGCTCTAAACCTCCAAAACATACGTTCACTAGTAATCATGAATAATATTAGGAATAATGGACAAAAAAGAATGAAATGGTTTCCTTACATTAGTTTTGAGTAGAGGCACACCTCCTTACATTGAAAACCAGTAGAAAAATGCCCTATTATTGTGGTGGTCAGTGGGGAATATGCCTTCTAACATTGCTGGTCAATAGAAGAAAGCCCTGTTACACTGGTGGTCAATGGAGAGCCCCCTAATTTAGCAGTTAATGTAGGGCCACCTGGCATTGGTGCTCGCTATAATAATGACCCCTACTACTGGATGCCAGTATTAAATTCTGCTCCTAATATTGATGGTGGGTGTAAGTGGAGGACAAGTCTGTCACTGCTCAAGAAACTCCGAGCAAGTTCTGGAGGAATCCTAGAGTTCCACGGAGCCCTGGCTGAGTGAGGCTGGCTTTGAGTGAACTGCTGGCCCCTAGCCTGTCTTGTTTCATTTACAGTAATGAACAAGGATTTTTTGGCTTAATGCCTAAGACATTATAGTCTACCACTTCTGTATATTAAAATATTATATTTCTATCCTCTCTTAGTTTCTTGAGAATTACTGCCAAGTAATCTTGATTATATCAATCATAATCCTAATCATACAAACAAACGTTAAGCGATTATCAATTTGGACCATATAGCTCTCAGCCACTAACAGAAATGAGTTCACAGCTTCTGATAAAATTTTATTTTGCTACAAATCCATATTAGGTGTAATCACTTCCTGTCATCAATATACAAAGAGAGGTCTGTGGAGCCCGATCATTGTTTAATCTTTAGGGAATTAGCTGTTACTGGCAGAGTTTTGGACCTCTCCCACAAAATCAAGTCACTACTGTCCTGAAATGAATTATGACCCTAAAGTAATCATACTTTTCTCTTCCAAAATATGTTAATGCAAAAAATCAAACCAGAAATTAGGGCAGCCAAAGCAGTAGTAACATTATTAGTATCTTACATGTGTCTTTATGTACTGTATGTGTGTGTGTGTGTGTGTATATATATATATATATATATATATATATATATATATATATAATATGTGTGTGTATATATATATATAGAGATATATAGATATGTACAAAGACTGTGAAAAGATATAATAACCCATTGTAAATATGTACACTAATGGAAATTTAATTATTTTTTAAATTATTCAAGCTTGCATATGTGAGGGCAAATGTGCTTTTAGTAGACGTTACATTATGACAAATGCTCTGACTTGACCTTAGTTTTTCCTTTTGCTAAAGTCATAACCAGCCAAATAGATATGCTCTCACTGAATACATAAATTGCCATGATACCTTAATTACTATTATTATTCTTAAGTTATTACACTTCATAATAATTATTATAATGCTAAGTGATTGCTAGGCGAATTTGAACGCACAATTTGGTAGGGAATGCTAACAAGAGAAACGGAGCTCATTAATGGGATGTAAGTGCATTTTTGGCAGCTTATTTTTAGGACCAGTACACCCTGAAGGCCATGCTGAGCTTCAAGAAACCAGAATATTCCACTGCAAACAAAATAAGCTACTGTAATAAGTTGTTTCAAATTGTTCTGTAAACATCTGTTCACTCAGGAGGGGAAGTAAATAGCTTAGACACACCTAAATATATAAAACAAGATCTGCAACCTTAGTACTAATGTAACTTGTCTTGCAACTGCATCTTACTAAGAAACTGTATACTCAAGTAGACCTCTATTAAATGTTATGAAATAGGAAAGAAAGCACTAAGTGAAAATATAATTGTTAAAGTATTCAGTGATCATACTACCTAGTTTCCTGCTGGATAAAGGTATTTATCCCCCTTCTCTTTAAAGTGGTTGTAAACCCTTACAAACCACTTTGACCTACAGGTAAGCCTAGATTGAGGCTTACCTGTAGGTCCAAGAAATATCTCCTAAACCTACACGGTTAAGGAGATATTTGCCGAAAGACAGGCACCGCTGTAACAGAGCACGCCGCGGTCAACGCCGATATGCCGCGAGTGGCGGTTCCCATGCACATGCGCGGGAGTGACGTCATCGCGGCTTCGCCGAATGACAGCGGCGGAGCAGCGAGACCCACCGAGAAGATGGATGCGCCAGACTACAGGGGACAGCGGTGACATCGCTGGCTCCTGTGTCAGGTAAGTGACACATAATGGACTACTATGCGATGCATAGTAGTCCATTATGCTTTACCTTTGCAGGGAATGAAAGAGGAAGTAAACTCATCAGGGTTTACTTCCTCTTTAAGCATAAGCTTAAAGAGAGGGGGGATATGATGTATTATTAAAGGTTGCTGTGTCTGTGGGATTACTGTCCCTTTTTGTTCTCAAATTGTAGTAATTGCTAATTAAAAAGTACTGTATTGGCTGGTTTTTATCAAACCGTCACCACAGATCAACATATACTAAGGTTGCCAAGCTCTGAACTTTCTGTCGGCTTATCTTAACTTTTTTTTCTTTGATGCAAGCCGACTGTTGATGCATTACTTCCTCATTAATATCAGATTGTATCTTTTAAAAGCACACATATACCATATAAGTTAACATCCACTACACATATGTTGAACACAGATATACATTACAGACGCATTTATCTGTAAAACCCAGCATTTATGTCAAACCATTCACACCAAACTGTATTACCTCCTTCTTTGCCAGGCCATTTTTCAGTTTCCAATCCTGTAATAATTTTATCTCAATTATGTCATCATGCAACACTGAACAAAATGATCTATAAACCGTGGGGAAAATCATTATTTGATCCCCTGCAAATTTTGTAAGTTTGCCCACTTACCGTATATACTCGAGTATAGGCCGACCCGAATATAAGCCGAGGCCCCCAATTTACCCCCAAAAAAACTGGCAAACTTATTGACTCGTGTATAAGCCGAGGGTAAGACATGCCTGTCCATCCCTGTGTGTGTGTCCGTCCATCCCTGTGTGTCCGTCCATCCCTGTGTGTCCGTCCATCCCTGTGTGTCCGTCCATCCATCCCTGTGTGTGTGTGTCTCCATCCATCCATCCATCCCTGTGTGTGTGTGTGTGTGTGTGTGTGTGTGTGTGTGTGTGTGTGTGTGTGTGTGTGTGTGTGTCCAGCCTACCTGTGTCCTGAGCCTTTGTCCCGAGCCTCCGTCCCGTGCCGAGCCTCCTTGCCTCCGTGCCTCGCCGCCGTGCCTCGCCGCCATGCCTTGCCTCCGGTCCCGTCCCGTCCCGTCCCGTGCCGTGCCGTCCTGTGCCTTGCCTCCGTCCCGTGCCCTCTTCGTTCGTCGGCGGCCATTGTAAAATTCAAAAGCTGCGCCGCCGCCTTCGCCTGTGATAGGCGGAACACTGAATTTCCCAGCAGCCTGTGTTCCGCCTATCACAGACGTCGTATCATCCTCGTCCGTAGTACGAGGATGATACGAAGTCCGTGATAGGCGGAACACAGGCTGCTGGGAAATTCAGTGTTCCGCCTATCACAGGCGAAGGGGGAGCCGGAGGCGCGGCTTTTGAATCAGAATGGCCGCTGTCTGTCTGCTCGACACGCTGATCGAGCGGGCAGACAGCGATGACTCGAGTATAAGCCGAGGGGGGCACTTTCAGCCTCAAAAAAGAGGCTGAAAATCTCGGCTTATACTCGAGTATATACGGTACAAGGAAAAGAAGGGTCTATAATTTTTATCATAGGTGTATTTGAAATGATAGAGACAGAATATTAACCAAAAATCCAGACAAAACACATACAACATGCTATAAATTAAGTTGCAGTTCAGTGAGTAAAATAAGTATTTGATCCCCAAGCAAAACATGACTTAGTACTTGGAATAACCCTTGTTGGCAAGCACAGAGGTAAGGCATTTCTTGTAGTTAATGACCAGATTTGCGCACATCTCAGGAGGGATTTTGAGCCTCTCTTCTTTACAGATCTTCTCTAAATCCTTAAGGTTTCTTGGCTGTCACTTGGCAACTCAAAGTTTCAGTTCCCTCCATAATTTTTCTATAGGATTAAGGTCTGGTGACTGGCAAGCCACTCCTTGACCTCAATGTGCTTCTTCTTAAGCCACTTCTTTGTTGCCTTGGCAGTATGTTTTGAATCATGTTCATGCTGAAAGGCCCATTCATGACCCATCTTCAGTGTTCTGGCTGGGGGAAAAAGGTTCCCATTCAAGATTTTACAATACATAGCCCCATCCATTGGCCCCTTTAATATGTCAAAGTCGGTCTGTACCTTTAGCAGAGGAACGGCCCCAAAGCATCATGTTTCCACCTCCATGCTTGACTGTAGGGTTGGTGTTCTTAGGGTCATAGTTAGCATTTTTCTTCCTCCAAACACGACAAGCCCTTCTCCATAAGAATGCACATGTGCAATCATTTCAATGAACATCTAAATGATTCAGAGAGGGATTGGGAGAAAATGCTGTGGTCAGATGAGACCAAAATTGAGCTTTTTGGCATTAACTCGACTCGCTATGTTTTGGAGGAAGAAAAATGCTGACTATGACCCTAAGAACATGATCCCTAAGGTCAAGTACGGAATTGGAAACATGATGCTTTGGGGCTGTTTCTCTGCTAAAGGTACAGACCAACTTTGCCACATTGATGGGCCAATGAACGGCACCATGTATTGTAAGATCTTGGCTGAGAACCACCTTCTCTCAGCCAGAACACTGAAGATGGCTTGTGGATGGGTCTTCCAGCATGACAATAAACTATAACATACCACCAAGTCAACAAAGTGGTGGCTCAAGAAGAAGCATATTAAGGTCATGGGGTGGCATAGTCAGTCTCCAGACCTTAATCCTATAGAAAATTTATTGAGGGATCTGAAATTTCGAGGTGCCAAGAAACCTTAAGGATTTAGAGAAGATCTGTAAAGAAGAGTGGACCAAAATCCCTCCTGAAATGTTTGCAAACCTGGTCACCAACTACAAGAAACATCTTACCTCTGTGCTTGCCAACAAGGGTTTCTCCACCAAGTACCAAGTCAAGTTTTTCTTGGGGATCAAATACTTATTTAACTCACTGAACTGCAACCTAATTTATAGCATTTGTTTTATGTGTTTTGTCTGGATTATTTTTTTTTCTTTGATGTTCCATCTCTATTATTTAAAATACACCTATGATAAAAAAAATTTACAGACCCTTTATTTGTAAGTGGGCAAACTTACAAAATTTGAAGGTGATAAAATCTATCTATCTATCTATATATATATATATATATATATATATATATATATATATATATATATATATATATATATTATATATAATATATAGATTTTTTTGATGGATGGGGTGTTATTTTGGTGGTGTTAAGTAACTGCAAGTTTTTAAAAAGGTTTTTAAAAAAATGTTTACCTTACTTTTGATAGCCAAAAGGCCAACAATTATCAAAAAAACAGGTTCTCCTATTCCTAATATATGACAATGGGAACTCCCCAAAAATAACCCCTTTTTTTGGAAAGTAGACACAGCAAGGTGATCCAGATTCCCCTATACATTTTGGAAATTAAGAAACATGCTGATTTTGAAGTGGTTAAAACATGGAGCCTGGTAATGGGGCTATTCGAAAATATTAAATTCTGCTAAATTTTTAGACATTTGCTGTAAATCACTTGATATTTTTTATGTCAAATAATTAAAGTATGACTACACTTTTTGCAAGCAAAAAAAATCACTTGTATTGAACATTGTAAGGATTTTGGCAAACTGTCAAAACTTACTGCTGATTTTTTTAAATTTCCACATGTATATTCTTTACTTCCTATTTTTTTTAAAGTGGGAATACGCAGATGTAATCCTATCACCGCATTACCTAAACATGAATTTGCCTATTATGGAGAGCTATCAAATTTTCATAGCCTCACCATCCAAAGCAGTACGCTGGATAGTCTCCAGGAGAGCTAGTCCTTTAGGCTTGTCCTACATTAAATATTTGAGAATATTTTTGCCTAGAGACCTCTCTAAATTCTACAAACTAAATTTCTCTCCCTTGCGTTCCCAAATTTCAAACTGATTTGGTGTTCTGAGCAGGCATAACTTTGTGAACAAAATATCCTTCTTTGGATTCTCAACCTATCTCAGATGATCGCTGCACATGTCCCCACAAATGTCTTCAAATCTTTAAAATCATTACTCAATCACGTTGGGCATGCAAACCTGCCAAAATGAAAATATCCTGGTGGGATGGCATTACCTGACATCACACTTTATCATAGAGCCACCCATCTCATGCATTCCCTGTGTTGGAGCCAACATGCTAAGATTAAACAATGGGTCTCCATGGAGCAGTCCATCTCTCGGACTCCATTCTCTTTTACGTTGCTCGACTATTGCACAGATAAATCTGAGGCCCGTCCTACTCTTGCACCCACATATAGATACTGTAGGAATTCTTTTGTCAAGTATAATATCAAATATAAAATAACCCCTTCCCCATCTCTTTTATTACATATATGGGAGCATCCTGAGTTCACTTCAGTTAATGAAGATAACGCATTCTGTATATTATCCTCACAGTATATGCGTCTCATGCTCCACTTTCTTCAAAACTCCACTTGGATCTTGAACCCTCAAATGTTAACAAACCCCTCTTTTTCCTCAATGGGACCTCTAAAGATCCTCCAACTCACAAATTGTATCATTGTTTGGGAGCCCCCTCACAATTACATAGTTACATAGTTAGTCAGGTTGAAAAAAGACACAAGTCCATCCAGTTCACAATGTTTGAACTGGAATGGCGAGTGTCAGAGTCCCTTTCCCATGGCCTTTCATTCTCCTACAAACTGATTCTCTCTGAAATATCACAGAACACACTCAAGTTTCTAGACTAGTGGAAATCTGACCTCGGTATAGAACAAAATTCTTTCCCTTTCATTACACTGCTCCATCTGTAATAGATACTATAGATCCCAGGAAGCTGGGTACAAATTGATCTCTAGATGGTACCATAACATAGGCTCTTACATGCTATCTACCTGACCATTCTGGATACCTGCTGGTGTGGTGTTTTGCACAACAGGTGGATCTGATGCACATATTCTGGTCGTGTTCCCACCTGCATAATTTTTACACTCAATTGCTTTCCCTAACCCAACAGTTCACCAACCACCATTTACCTAGAGACGCATGATTTTTTTCTTCTACACCATAATGACTTTCCTTTCAAGGTATAAAAAATTCAGTTAATATTCATTTGGTCAATGCCACTAGCTCTTGCATTCCAGCTTTGTGGACATCGTCCTCACTGCCCATGATTTGACAGTGGCTCCTCCACATTAAAGATATCTATCACATGGAAAATATAACCAGCTCTCTTGAAGGGACATCCACAAAATTCGATAAAACATGCTTCTATTGGTTGAACTTCTTCTATTCAGAAGAGTATAAAATAATATCTGCCGAACCTGCCCTAGATGAGTTGAACAACTCACCCTGACATTTCCTCAACCAACATCTCCTTACACCTCTTTGATCCCCGAGGTATAAGGACCCCCCCCAGTCAGCTTTTTCTGTGGTCTCTTCGCATTTCTAAATATTAACACTGGACTGTGGTTTGTAAAATTTTTTTTAGACTTTAGCATGGTTCAATTAGCCTCGCCAATGTTGCCTTTTCTTTTTTACCCCTTCCTTAGTTAAGGCACACCTATTTTATAGATAAGCATGTCTGTGACTAGCCTGAACATATCAGCCTGGCAACTGCTCTTAAGGGTCCACCATGGGGGGCCTATGGATGGTGCCATCCCTCCCTTAAGCCACATTTATTCACGCATCACAAGTCTGTTTTATGTAACTATTTAAATGTACTGTATCATTAGAGAATTCCTGACAACATTGTTTCTTGTCTTCTGTATTGAAATCTAATTTTTTTTTGTAAAACCCTTTTCTAAATAAAGAGTGAATGAAAAAAAAACTAAGTGGGAAGGTCTGCCTGCTATAGTGAGATTATCCACCCTGGAGCTAACAAACTGCTAGAAAGCAAGTGAGACATTCCCTTGCGTAGTAAATGGCATTCTGAACACTGTATCTTAAACGCCCCCAAAATAACCTTTCTTCCTATAGTCACAAGGAAGAAGCATTTGAAATATTTTGGAAAATCAGACTGAAATAGGTAATTTTAAATACATTGGTGCAGAATGGCTTTTTTTTCATTTTTGTTTTCAGCAATTGTATATATAATTTTACCAAAAGTGCCATTTTACATTCAGCATTGGTGATGTTTGTGGTGCTTTACATCCAGAGCGAGAATTTTTAGTTCAGTAAAATACATGGCTATGGAAATCTGCAGAATGAAACACTATTTTCACAATACACATATCAGTTCTAATGGATGCATAAGAATATTGTCAGTGGGGTGACATGTAAATAGTAAAGGCATTGCATTATTATGTAGTGTGTTGTTTAGCAACATTGTATTGTATTCATTATACATAGCTACAAAACAATCTGTGGAAGAAGCAGCTTTCAATACTTCAGCTAGTGGCCTTTTACAGTATATCACCAGAATGTACTTCCAGTTTTGAGCTAAAACTGCCCCCTTCACCTAATAAGCTTGTAGAACCCAAACATCATTAAACCTGTCACTACCAATTTGCCAATGACTTACATGTTCAACTGAATGCTTAACCTTTTGTACTGTGTATACAACTGCCAGTGTTTCAGTCAAGATGCCCACTGTATACCATATGACACGTTGATTGATGCAGGCATAGGTCACTGCTCCATTGCAGTTGATGCATACTTATTATGCAACAGTGTATGAACAATCTTTTCTGTAAAAATCACTAGAAAAATCCATGTCTGCAAGTCATATATACCGTACTTGCTCTACTTTTATTCTCCTCTTTCTACTTAAGTAAAAATAGTTTAAAGTAAACACAGAATTTTTGTAGCTAATTTGTGTAGCTTTGTAGATAATCACAGAGTGTAAGTTTAAGCAACATTCAGTTAACATGGAGCACTCATTGTTGAACATGCAGGGAGCTGAGTGCACAGATGTCACAGAGGTTGACTCATGGCCACAGGAGTGTTGCTGAGCTATTGTGTCATTTTTGCCATGTATCATTCTATCACCTTGTATCATTTTGTGCTGCTCATCTGCAGATTCTCCATTAGCCTTTCAGCAAAGAATACGTTGCTAGAAGTAACCTTTGTACCCTTATTGATCCAAAGATTTAAGCTTGTTTTAACAATTTGCCCAAATTACTGGACTTTTCATCAGTTCAGCAATCAATTCATTAACTTTTACAGAGGTACAGTTTGGTTTTTGATTTTGTGCAGATTAAATAGCTAAAGTCTTTAGCACCTAAGGGCCAGCAGGGAGGGCATATACATGTCTAAAGGGATGTTGGGAATGTGCTCTTTCATAAAACATTTCTGAAAGAAGACTTGTGGCAGGGTGTTATGACATTTACAGGAGTCTGCCAGCCCCTCTCACCAAACTCAATTTTTTATTGAATACACTATTACTTAATTTAAACATTTTACTTGCATGTTGATCAGGGGAAGGGGAATACGAAGGAACATACTGTTTGTATAATACAGACATTGCTCTGTTTTTTCTTTTTAAGAAATGTATTTTTTGTGAGAGTTTAAAATATTTAGTGTTATTACTTAATTTTGCATGTGTTTCATGTGAAAGATGCATCTATTTATTCTTGAAGCAAACTTTAGCGCTGTTAAGCTGATGTTCGTTATAGTGAAACAAGACAACACCCAAAACTGTTTAATTTATTTTGAGTGGAGGGTAGGTATCCACATCAGGCATTGGGTAAAACAGTTTTGCCATTTGCATAGCAGCCATATTTCCTACTTATCAGGGTGTTCCCTTTTAATGCAATTTGGAAAAGCACCTCAATGTCATAAGAAAAAATAGCGGAAAATATAAAAGGAATTTTATGTGAATAGTGCTCTGCAAAAGTTAATATACTTTTGCTTTTATCCACAACGTTCCACTTTCACCCTCCACCAAAAGCAAAATTACTCTATCTGTGTGTAGTCTTATTTAACTAATTGAGAAAACTTGCCTTTATAGGTAGTTTACATCAGTAGTAAATTATACAATTTACATTATGAAGATTTTTTTCTTCTGTTCATCTTACCTGTACACCAATGTCTCATCCGCTGTGCAGTTGTACTGGATCTGGTACATCCATACTAGATAGGCTGATCTGTTCATGTACCACCGTACCAATGCAGAGGAAGAAGTTACATCAGATACCACTACTGCATTTTCTGTTGTCTTTCTTTCTTCTGTGGCGTTGGCTGTTGTCTTGGATGAAGTAGTAATGTCAGATGACCCAGGGTCCTGTCTCAGAACACTAACTGTTCCATTGTTGCGATGAGGCAAAGGAATCATTTTGAGGTCAACTTGGGCAGTTGATTCTCCAGCAGCATTAATTGCTATACAGGTATAAGCTCCATCATCCCTGATTGTGGTGACCAGTATATCCAAGGTTCCATTTCGGTAAGAAGCAGTCCTAGAAGAGTTTGGCATTATTTTATCATCTGGGGATACCCAATGTATAACAGGCTCTGGGTCTCCAATTGCCCTACATTTTAGTGTTGCCCGTTGGCCTTCAAGTACCCAGAGTTGATGTGTATGACGAGTTATAAGAGGGGGCTCACAAGTGAACTCTTCTTCTGGTATAGACCAGAAATAACGTCCTGCTAATTGTGGAGGGGAAGCGCATGTTTCCATATCATCTTCTCTCACCAGCCGCCGTAACCATAACAGTTCACAGTTGCAGTGAAATGGGTTACCACCAAAATTGAGCACTATTGTGGATGTGTAAGGGGTAGGGCTAACTACTCCAGTTTGGGAACGAACAAAAAAAGGGTCTGGAGGTAGTGTGTGTAGCCTATTAGATGTCATGTCCAGTCTGGAAAGTTTGTATAGTTCAGAGAACGTCCCTTCCATTACATAGTCTATTAGATTATGGTCAAGATTGAGAGTATGCAAACTAACCATGTTCTGAATAGCCTCCCATGGGGCACTAATCAAATTATTATATGACAAGTCCAGGTCCTCTAACGTAAGGATGAAATCATCAAACGTAGCCACTGGAATTGTTATAAGCTGGTTATTGTTGATAATAAGATGCTGGAGATTCAGCATTCCTCGTAAAGCTTCCTCATGAATGGATGTTAAACGGTTTCCATCCAAGTGCAAAGACCTAAGGCTCTCAAGATCACCAAAGGCATAAGGTTGAATGTTATCTATGGTGTTTCTTGATAGAGTAAGGTCCACCAAACCTGTCATGTTGAGAAAGTCTTCTTGTGCTACCACTCGGATGAAGTTGTCCGCCAACCGTAGCTCCACAGTCCTGCGGTCTATGTTAGGTGGGACATAAAGCAACCCCTTGTTGGCACACAGCGTGCTGAGTGACTCTGAAAGGTTTTGGCAAGTACAATGAAAGGGACAAGAATGGACAATGGTCACAAGGCTTCCTACCAGCAGAACACCCCAGACCAACCTTTCCATGGTAGATGAAGTAGTAACCCTGTGAAGAAATAATAGAATGTTGTTAAATATATATGCTGTATGTGTTTGCTTAATCAGTTGTATGTTAATAAAGGTATTGTTAGTTTTAGAAATCTTAATTCTGCCATTCTTAGCGTGTACATTATTTGAAATTTTTCACTGCTTTACTAATGAAAAATTATTGAATACATACTTTGGAAACACAAATACAGTATTCATCATAAGACAGGCAGCATTAAACTTTGGTATGTGTTTGAGATTGCACTCTGCCAGGCAATCATGTGACTGCACATCGGCGATGTGAAATAAGGTATTAAGCTGCAGAATTTAAAAAAATGCATACATTGTGTAGTATATCTTGTTATAACAGAGGGGCTGACAGTAATTGTGATCACTAACTTTACTGCCACATGGAATAGCGACAGGAGGGGAGGGTTTGGAGATCTGCTCACACACTAGGAAGTGACAGGCAGGGTGGGAAGGGGAGAGGGAGAGACTCTAAACACAGCAGAATAATAGATCAACAGCAATGATTACAGCGGTTAGCACAACTAGGGGGGCACAGGAACAGGCCGGATCAACAAGGTATTTTACAGCATAGAAAGTGACAAATGGCACCGCACAAGCACTATGTGGTTTAACATGCTTTAAAGGAACAGGAACCTCAAAGTTATTTTGGATTATTTCTACATGTGTTCAATGTGTGTACACATTTACTTTGCCTTTATATTTTGCATATTCATTTATTTAGTTATTTAGGTGTTCTTGTTGCAAAATGTTTGTGTCATTTTGAAATATGCCTATGTACACAAAAATAATATAAACTCTGTACTACCACTTGTACTTACAGCTAAGCCTATAATAAGGCTTATCTGTAGGTACTGTGAATATCTCCTAAACGTGCACAGTTTAGGAGATGTTCAGACTGTGTGCAGCCGATGGCATCATCGGCGCATGAGCTCTGAATGTCCAGCTTACAATGGCTGCAAGTGACGTCATCGTGGCTCCAATCACTCACAGGATTGGAGCCCAGGAACCCAGAGGATGCACATTATGCCATTGTCTTACAGTTTTTTTATTTTATTTTTATCGTTTTTTTGATTCTTCAATGGTTTACAACTGCTTTAAGTGAAAGTTGCTGTATAAGAAGCAACATTAAGAGGCTAGACCTTATCTGTGGATTTAAATTTATTGACTTCAGTGTGAAATCAAAATATTCAGTAGCTCAACTTCAGAGGTATGAAAAAGGGGTAGGCACAGACTTTTTTCACCACACATTGCCTGAAACAAATATTACTTTTACTAAAGTCAGTATGAAAATAGGATCTTCATAGGGCTCCATTCATACTCTGAGGCCAACTAGGTTTCTGAGGAAGGTTGCTAGAGGTTCCTCGAACAGTGGTCGATTGTTTTATTGCCTGACAGTGCCAACATAATTCTTGCACCAACTTCACTCAGAAAAGGGAGTGGTGTGGGAACAGTTGTACCTGTCCTCTAGTTTGCCATGTTCGTTACCACTCACACTACATAGCTGTCAGTAAAACAGCCATTTTTCCCCACTATTAAATGTAAAGGGGGTTCCTCTCATACTGACCACCATTGTTAGGAAACACAATGCTCACCAGCAATTTGAGAAAGCACTTAACCTTTAAAGTTGCACTATGCTGCTGACCAACAATGTAAGGGGCCACTACACTGACCACAAATTTAAGAATACATTTTTGTAAAGGACCCTAACATGTAAGGGATAGTAAATATGTTCGGTACACCACATTCCTTATTCTTTATACATGGTTGTATACACCAAACAGCCAAAACATTATGACAGGTAAAGTGAAGAACATTGAATATCTTGTTACAATGGCATTTGAAAGTCAGTGGGATATATTCGGCGGCAAGTGAACATGTTCTCCCTGAAGTAGCTGTGTTAAAAGCAGAAACAATGGGCATGCATAGGGATTTGTGCAACTTTGACAAGGACCACATTGTAATGGCTAGACATGTGGGTCAAAGCACCTTCAAAACCTCAGCTCTTGTGGGATGGGGATGCTCTTAGTCTGCAGTGGTCAGAACCAAAGTGGTCCAAGGAATGAAAACTGGCAAACTGCTGGCAGAGTCACGGGTGGCCATGGCTCACTGATGTATGTGGGCAGCAAAGACTGGCCTGTATAGTCCGATCCAATTCACATCACTGAAAAAGTAAATGCTGGTTCAGATAGAAATTATCAGAACAGTGCATCGCAGTTTGTTGTGTATAGGGATGTGTAGCCGCAGCGCAGTCAGGGTGCCCAAGCTGACACATGTCCACAGCCAAAAGCACCTAAAATGGGCATGTGAGCATCAAAACTGGATCACGGAGCAATGTAAGAAGGTATTCTGGTCCGATGAATTAAATAATGATTGAGTAACAAAACCAGGTTGCAGTGTTTACTTGGTCTCCACATTCTCCAGATCTCAATTCAGTCAAGAATCTGTGAGATGTGCTGGAAAACATATTTGATCCATGCGGGCCCCACCTCATAACTCACAGGACTTGAAGGATCAGCTACTGACGGCTTGGTGACAGGTACCACAGCATACCTTGAGAGGTCTGGTGGAGTTCATACCTCAACGGGTTTTGGTGGGTGGTAATAATGTTATGGCTAATGGGTGTATATTATAGCAAGAGGTGGGTTTACATGGGTACCATCCCTTTCTCAAATATTTATACAATAATTACCCCAAAATCAATGGGCTAAGTGTATCACAATGGGATTTGAAATATATCAAATATGAAAATAAAAACATATTTTATTACTTCAAAATCATCAAGCAAATAAAATTAGCTCATCCGGTGCTTATGGAAACAAATCTGTAGTTTCATTTAGCTGCTGCATGCTCTATGATTCTCTATGCAGCAAGACCGTGTCCTTAATCAGCAATCCTAAGGGGTTACTGCATCTCATACATTAGGGGGAATCCTCATAGGGCAAACCGATTTTAAAGTTTTATTCCCATCAAAAAGTCCTCTCTTTTAAGATATAGGCTTACACAAAGTTCAATAAATAAAAGCATCTCATGATAATGATCATTTTGTAATGTACAGTCTGTATCGATACTCGCTCGTCCGTGGTGATACCTAGGTGAAGCAGACAGTTTCAATCAAGCCACCTAGTCACGCCTAGATGCGTTTCATTATTACGTCTTTCTCAATATGCTATTTTTTCTTGAACTTTGTGTAAGCGTATATCATAAAAGGGAGGACTTTTTGATGGGAATAACATTTTGAAACTGGTTTACCCTATGAAGATTTCCCCTTTTTTTCAACAAACGGACATCCGGCTTTGAGTAGCCAGGCCTATTGTATGAGATGTAGTAACTCCTTAGGATTGCTGATTAAGGATGCAGTCTTGCTACATGGTAAATATCCATAATTTTAACAAGGCGGTTTTATTATACCATTTTGGTGAGTGTGTTTTATTGAGGGGAGCAGCAGTCTCATGTGGTGCGGTGAAGGTTATCATCTATCTGACAAGACACTATATGAATACCTCTTAGGAACACCCTAGGGGCTGTGGACTCGCTCTTCAGAGGGCATGTCATTAAAACAAAAAATACAAAATATTGTGTTTTTTTTTCAAAATTGTTGCTTTTTTTTGTTTATAGCGCAAAAAATAAAAACGGCAGAGATGATCAAATAGCACTGAAAGAAAGCTCTATTTGTGGGGAAAAAAGGACATCAATTTTGTTTGGGTACAATGCCGCACGACCGTGCAATTGACAGTTAAAGCGACACAGTGCCGAATCGCAAAAATTGGCCTGGTCATTATTGGCCAAATCTACCGGGCCTGAAATGGTTAATCAATGATGTGCCTTACTTATAGAGAGCTACAGGCAATAAAGCAAAGTAACAAAAGCATCATAAGGTTAAGGCTTATTGAGGAGCCTCAACATTCTGTTCCTCTCTCAAATTTCTAATTCTTTCAGATTCTGTACTTGGCAGGTCAGCATAATGCATGTAAAAGTAATGTTATGCATTTCTAAGAAAGCGCCTTTGCATTCTGTATTTACATCTGTACACAGAAACAATGCAGTGCCAAATACAATGCCCAACAAAAAACCTGAGCCATTCTTGACACAATCTCTTTAAACATATTTGTCTGCAATTGTAGTTCATGTAACACAAGTATATTTTATATTCATTTGATTTAACCATTCTGGTAATTTATCCACTCTAATTCTTGGTTTTCAAAAATATTGAGCGTGCTGTGACTTGGTAAAGTGGACATTTCAGACTATCAACATTAGTATTTATAGCTATGCAAGTTCGATTTTATTCCATCTTTTGGCAAAAAAAAAAAAAACCACAGATAAAGTGAACCTGTGCCCAGACTATGCACACTCAAGTATTAACATATTCTGTTCAAGCGGTAAAATGTTAAAACAAGTCTTCACCTTTACCTCTGTAGCTGTAGGAATAGTGGAGACATGTATTCTAAAATTCACAACAGAAGCTCCAAAATCTTTTAGCTTTTTCCCTTTTACTTTCTATAATGTAAACACATGGCAGGTGCTGTTAGAAGAATCTTGAAATCTATCTTGGTTGTGATCTTTGAGATTTAGTGACTTCATGGTACAGACAGCTAAAGAGCCTAGGAATGGCTTGTTTTAAAGCTCCCTTACTGCTACTAAGAATATGCAAATGTTTCCATGTCCATAGTCTTGGCACAGGTGTACTTAACAATGCAATCAGTTATGCAATTTGACTACCTAGAGGCTTAACTTTAGACAGACTGTCATACTATTGTGTGATTGAATTACCCAAGAGTGAAGATTTATGTTAATGGAGTGTAGAGGATGGATCTTTGCTAGACACTTCCAAATGCCTGCTTATGTTGAGGAAAACAATGACTGGGCAAGGTTTTTCTCAAGATTAGGTGGCCAGGATGTCTACTAGATCCCATTAGTCACGATCAATCAGATAATCATGAGATCATCCAGATCCATCAAAAATATTAGCAATAGAACCCTAATTGACCTATGAATACATTTAGGAAATACATTTTTATATTTTTTCTAGATAAGTCATAAATCTGCACACTCTTGTGCTTGTACCTTAAAATGGTTTAAACCCTTACATCAAACTAGTGAAGTGACTATCCTCCGGTGATACACCAAGATGAAACAAATCATCCTACATAAGTTGAACCTGTTTATCTGCAGTCTTCTTTTCCCTACAGCTGTCCAAAGTGCAGAATTTATAAGCTAGTGTGAGAGGGATGGGAAGCTAAAGTTACACTCTGCAGAACTCAGTGAGGAGAGCTCTGAGAGGTGATTGAATGGAAGGGACACACCCCTTTACACAGGAACAGAGCAGAGACTGTCAATCACAGGCTGTGAGCTGGACTCCCCCCTCTGTCACTTTTTTCTCTTGGTGTCAGGAAAACATGTCAGAAGTGACTCATGCAAGATAGCAGAAAGCAGCAGACAGAAATGACACCTAATGCTCTGGATTGAGACAAGTACACTCTATAGAGGTTTACAACCACTTTAGTATGTACCTGTGCCCACACTTTTTTTTTTTTTTTTTTACTTGAACTAAAGAGAGCTGGAGGACAGACCCTATCTGCTTCCAAATTAAGTCAAGGTGAACACTTCGAGTTCCTTAAGTTCTGATGTTCCTTGAAAAAAAAAAAAGAAAACGTCAAGAAAACGTCAAGGTGTGTATGGACACCTCCCAGTGGCTCCTGTTAACTTATTTCTTCTGTTTTAATTGGTTTATGTGACCATAGTCAATTTTACAACCAGCAGAATAACTACTTAAAAGTAGTTATTAGTATACTTAAAAAAGAATAAAACAAATGTTATCACAGCCTAAAAATCTGTCTGCTTACAAATCTCCTTGGTTTATCTAAAGGAATGTTTGTTTTCTACTGTGGGAAACATTCACAAAAAGATTTTCTGCTCAAGCAACCGTAATGGAGAATTTTTTAAGTTAGTACTCAGTAGTGTTGGTAATATTGCCAGAGCTGATATTTGCTAAAAATGTTGTGAATTTTTTTCACAAAGTTAGCGCTTTCTCTGGGCTTCTCTTTGTAATTTCTTGGCAAGAGCTGTAACGCCAAACCGAAGAAATTCTTTAGAACCAACCTTTTCTTCAAATGTATATTTAATGTGATGTCATGAACACCCATTTCATCAAAAAAGTCAAACCATATTCATAATTTGTTCAGTTAAAATATACTGTATGCATGCACATATACAAAACCACTTGTGTATATATAGCATTACAGGTGGAGAACTTATAATAGTTAACATCTTTGTCTTTTATTTATGTGACTGCTTGTAAAATCTGAATATAATGCAATAATGGTCTACCTCACCTTGAGCCCTCCTGAATAAAATTGAATTTTCATGCTGTATCTTTCTTTTGTGGGATCAAAAGCTATTTCTCATGTAGGTCGTTTCTTTCCCTACTCAAGCTGTTTTCTGGCTCTGCCCTACAGGCATAACATGTTTAGATAAGAATGTGATGAGGAGAGTTTAGCCTTGAGCACTTTTTGATAGATGTACAGTTAAGTTCACCTATTTCAATCTGCCTTAAAAAATATTGTAGTCCATATTTACAAACTCGTTTTGTGAGAAGGCTAACTCAAAGCCCTGCTGTTTTGACATTCTATTACGAAAGGATAAAACTCATATTTTTCTAGTATTTTGATCGATCCCATTTTACATAATAGCGTTTCTGTGAGTAATTTCTCCCTTTCTTGACAATGGTGAAAATGGCCATCTGAAATTGTAAAACCTAGCCATTTTGCAAATATTTGAAACTTTGCTATCAGACTGATTTACTTTTTTGCTCAACAAGAATTTACACATTTTTTAAAGGGTAACTAACGGCAATTTTTATTTTATTTTTTCAATTTTGGAAAGAGCGGAAAAAGATTAGAACACCAATCAGTTTTTATTGTTCTCTGTGCCCCCTTAAGGGATATTCACTCTCTATTTGTCCTGTTTACTTTTATCATTGAAAGTGAAGGTAAAAATAAATCCCACATTTTGGTTTGACATCAGAACAATAACAGAGGGGAAATCTCCCAATGGGGACACTAGTTCTGGTGACACACTGGGATTCCCTCACTTTGGAGGGACATCCTCTCACTTTCTGTTTCGGCTATAGGACAGAAAGTAAAGATAAATCTCCCTTGGGGAGCAGATGGCAAAAAAAAAAAAATTGATAAGTTCGACCTGGGAAGTTTTGACACCGAATTACAAAAAGTGAGAATTTAGTGTATGAAATGCAGCTCTTTTGCTGACTTACTCTATATAAACAGGCCTGTGATTATTTTATTTTTTATTTATATTGTATTAAGAAGGTCCTTTTCAGCTCTATGTAGTTTTTTTCCTCTAATTAAAATAGTGTATCACAATATTATAAACATGAATTTTGTTCCATAGTGCTATATTTGAACCACTACCAATACTTTGTTTTAGGATGAAATGAAAATTGCCCTCAGGCATATTCCTAAAAACGCTGCAAAATTTGCTCCCTTAAAGTATAACTAAAGGCAGACTTTTTTAGTTTTGGACAGAGTGAAGATGGGAGATTTACTGTCTGTTTGTCCTGTTTACCATTATCATTGAAAGTGGAAAGCTTCCAATGGGGACACTAGTTCTGGTGACCTGGGACGCCCCATGGGATTCCATTAATATGCAGGGCATTCCTCTCGCTTCCTGTTGTGGCTTTGGGGCAGGATGTAAAGGTAAATCTCCCCAATGGGACAATTTTTTTAAATAAAAATAAATAAAACAGGTGTTATCCTCCCTTACTCTATTCAAAATGAAAAAAAAAAGTTTTTCCTAGAATTCCACTTTAACCACTTCAGCCCCGGACCATTTTGCTGGCCAAAGACAAGACCACTTTTTGCGATTCGGCACTGCGCCGCTTTAACTGACAATTGCGAGGTCATGCGACGTGGCTCCCAAACAAAATTGACATCCTTTTTCCCCACAAATAGAGCTTTCTTTTGGTGGTATTTGATCACCCCTGTGGTTTTTATTTTTTGCGCTATAAACAAAAATAGAGCAACAATTTTGAAAAAAACGCATTATTTTTTACTTTTTGTTATTAAAAAAATCCCCCAAAAATATATAAAAAAAAACATTTTTCCCTCAGTTTAGGCCGATACATATTCTTCTACATATTTTTGGTAAAAAAAATCGCAATAAGAGCTTATTGATTGGTTTGCGCAAAAGCCTCAGCCAGCAAATACATAAAGAGGATGTCTGCACCAACATACCGCAACCGCCAAAATTTTCATTATCCCCAATTACCGTAGACACCGCAAAAAACATCATTAATAAACTGCGTGACAGTACCTCATCTATTGACATCATCCCCACAAAACTACTGAAAGAATGCTCCGACATCGTGGCTCCAACCATAACCCACCTCATAAACCGATCATTCCATGAAGGGATTGTTCCCAGCATCCTCAAACAAGGCATCATCAAACCTCTACTCAAGAAACCAAACCTGGACCCTCAGGATCCAAACAACCGTAGGCCAATTACAAGCCTCAACGCCATTTCTAAGATCATGGAGAAAGCTGTAGTACATCAGCTACAACTTCACCTGGATACTCACAAACTCCTGGACCCGCTGCAATCAGTCTTCCGCCCGGGTCATGGAACAGAAACAGCTCTCCTCAAGATTTGGGATGACGCCCTCGAAGCAGCAGATGACGGAGAGCCGTGTCTCCTCGTACTGCTAGACCTAAGTGCAGCGTTTGATACAGTAGATCACAATACTCTACTCGTCCGCCTCACAGAAGTAGCCGGAGTCCAAGACATAGATCTCCAATGGTTCGCGTCCTTCCTAGGAAATCGGTCACAGACAGTGAAACTAGGAAAATTCCTCTCCGAAACTCGGGCAGTCACCTGCGGAGTCCCTCAAGGCTCTCCGTTGTCACCCGTTCTCTTCAACATTTACATCCCACTCCTTCAAATCATCAGATGCTCAGATCTCTGCTTCCACTCTTACTCTGACGACACGCAACTTTATTTCCGGATCAATGGAAAAAAAGATCACCAACAACAACTTGAAAACTGCCTCAAATCAATAGAGGACTGGATGACCACCAACTCACTCCAGCTGAACAAATCAAAGACAGAGCTTCTTATCTTACACCCAAATCATAAGCCCGCAACCAAAACCTCCTGGTCTCCACCAACCGTCTTTGGGCAGACTATCTCCCCAAAGACCAAAGCGAAGAGTCTCGGGGTTATTTTAGACGCACAAATGTCAATGGAGATGCGCAAATAGGATCTGTAGTTAGTCGATCTCACCATCTGCTGCGCATGCTTCGCAGACTCATCCCTTTTATCCCAAAGAATGACAAAGCAGTGGTAGTTGGAACAATCATTAATTCACGACTGGACTACGCAAACTCGCTTTACATAGGATTACCACAATATCAACTTGCGCGATTACAACTGATCCAAAACACGGCGGCAAGGCTGATAACAGGAAAAAAACCCTGGGAATCCATTTCTCCTTTACTGAGGAGCTTACATTGGCTAACCGTAAAAAATCGGATCACGTTCAAGACCCTGTGCCTCACCCACAAATGCGTGCATAGAGAAGCTCTGCAATACCTAATGGAGAAAATAAATCATTACACACCAAACCGCAGTCTTCGATCAGCCAACAAAAACCTCCTCCTCGTGCCCAAAGCCCGGTATAAATCCAAGGGTGATCGGAGATTCGCTGTCCAAGGGCCTCGGCTATGGAATGCTCTACCAATCAACATCCGCCTGGAAGAAAATCACCTGGCTTTTAGGAAAAAACTCAAGACCTTCCTCTTTTAGCAGATAATCAAAGCTCGCCACAGCGCCTAGAGGCGATTCAGTTCGCATTGTGCGCTATACAAGTATTTCATTCATTAAAAAGTTATAGCGTTTACAAAATAGGGGATAGTTTTATGGCATTTTCCTTAATAATTTTTTTTTTTTTTTACTAGTACTACTACTACTTTATTGTGACTGTGACATTATGGCGGACACATCGGACATTTTCGACACATTTTTGGGACCATTGTCATTTATACAGCAATCACTGCTATACAAATGCAGTGATTCCTGTGTAAATGGCACTTGCAGTGAAGGGGTTAACCAGTGGGTGGCAGTGTAGGGGTTAAGTGTTCCTAGGGGTGTGTAACTAACTGTTGGGGGCTGGGCTTTAATTTAGTGAACTCTGATCTCTGCTCCAATCACATGGAGCAGAGATCAGCGTCACTTGTTGCTAGGCAGAACGGGGAGATTCTGTTTACAATGGCATCTCTCCATTCAGCCGCCCAGTGAGATGATCGCGGGTATGCCCGCGGCGATCGAGTCCGCGGGACCCGTGACCGGACTCACGGGGGTCCCGACCAGCACGCGAGCGTGCCACCGGTGGCGCGCTCGCAATGGCAGGGCGGCATGAAAGATTGGACATACCTGTACGCCAATATGCCTGCCCGTGCCATTCTGCCGATGTACATTGGCGTGCGCTGGTCGGGAACTGGTTAGGTCTATGTGTGGGGAAAAAAAAAAAAAAAAAGTCAACTATTCAACATACTGTATGCACACTTCCCAATGTTGGCAGTGTGGACGAATGTGGAGATACCTGATGATCCTGCAAGAAATCAGTCAGCTTCTAACTGATTACAGTGGGCTCTCATTGCATTTACTGCTGCACTGAAATCCCAAGCAGTATTGTCAGTCCTTCCTAAGGAGAGAGGGAAAATAGCTGAAATGATAGGTGGAAGGAGGGGTGAGTGCTAAGATAATTATCATGTAAGAATTAGATGCAATGTGAAGATGTACTTGCATAATTTTTAAAGGCACATAATATAGGGAAATTTGCATAATATTGCCTACATATACATTTTAAAGGAAACTTATACTAGTCAAAATATATTAACTGGCATTAATAACCCCTCTGCTTTTATATTGTGATCAAATTCAATGCAATAGCAGATTCTAAAACACTGATGCACAGGAATAGTTTGAAATTATAGCCAGGAGATCTCACTATCAGGGTATTTAATACCTATAAAAAAATAGTAAGCTATGATAGTTATTATTAAAATATCATGTTGGGTTGGACTGAACCTTAAAGCTCAAAAAGCCCAACAGCTATTTATATTAGTACAGGTTTCAGTTACCGTACTTTCAGTACTATGATTTACCTTTAAAAATGCAATGTAGTCATCATTTCTCTTAACTAAAGTAATCTTTTCCATGTGACTAAATGTAATGAGTTGAAGGTGAAGTGCCTAGCAGACATATATAATTCATTTTTATGCAATCTGTACAATCTTGCATTACATCTAGTAATTGTAACAAATAGCAGGCATGTAAAAATGATCTATAACCTGATTGCATATATGAATGAGTTTGTTGACTAATGCAGATGCTGCATACATCAGACATGGTCTTTGTTAGTAATGAATATAACTAACATAAAATCCGGGTTGCATTTTATACAAATTATTAACTGAATTCCTCCAGTGGATTGGTACTACAAAAAAATCATTTTGCAAAATGTTTTTTTGCAAAAAGAACTGGTAAAAGTAGGTTCTGTAAATGAATTATAAAAGTGTCCATACATTATTGGTTTTAACTATTCTTGTGTGGTGATGGCCAGGCCCAAAAGGAGAGCTGAATTCCCTAATATTATTAACTAGGCAGAAGCAGTTGTGCAGCATACGTGAACAGATCAATATTTTTACCAATATTTTTTTTTTGTTCTGCACTTTTGGTAAGATATCTTTAGGTCATGGAGGATGTCTTACTGCCATATGCAGAGCTATTCTTGCCATGTTTTAAAACAACTAAATCGTAAACGAAATACTTAACTTGATCTTATATCTGTGTATTAGAGCAAAGAAAGGAAGGCTGTATAATTATGAGGTTTAGGGTAAAAGAGTTTAGCTACCATACCAGACAGAAATCTACACCTACTGTGTTCTTCGGTACACTGTGTTCTGTTCTTTCCTACACCTTCTTTTAGTTGGGTTATTGTCAGTGCTCTTCTTATTTTAGCTATTCCCTTCTGATTTATCTTTGACTCTATTCTCTCTTACTCTTTCCTCTCCACTATTATTTTCTCTATTTGACAGCTGTGTGACCCCTTTATCTGAGTATCTGTGCAATCTCCCAGGCTGGAGTGAAATTTTGCCAGGAGCTTAGTGTCAGGGTTAATATCAGTCTGTCCCCATATCTGTCTCTAACCTTCAACATCTCATGTCAGTGCAGCAAAAAATACACCCTAGGCTGCAGTTACATTCTCTCAGAATACATAAAGCAGAGGTGTATCCCTCACTAATCAATATGAGGAGGATGTGCCTTCACATTTATTGAGATAGGAATGCATATATGAAGGTCGCTGTAAACAGGTTTTATTCTTTTCAGGGAAAATATCCACCTCAACAAACAGTGTATTCATTTTATTGGTTTGGAGGTGCATATTGATCAACATGCAGATAACTATGCAAGGTTACACTGATGCAACATCTTCTTAGCAAGTCCAATGTGTATACAACTTGAGATATTTTAGAGTAAATATGCTTGACTGGTCAGGTTGGGTCTTTTTTTTTGCTGCTTTCTGAGGTGGAAGTTCTATGCATATTGGTTACAAAGCCCAGTGCAATCAGTAGAACTTTTTCCACATGTCAGCTTCTCTTTTTGAAACTTGTTACATATGCCAAAATGTTGCAACAATGAAATTTGATGGTCTCTTACTTTAATGGCCAGATAATAGTCCATCACGGATAGAGAGCTAGACAATATTTGCTGTCGTCAAGGGTGTGTATCAAAATCCACCCAGCATTACAGTTTACTAATCAAATACATTCTTATATGATTTTAGCTCAGCACTGCCTTTGTTACATGTAAGAGCTTTAGTATTTTGGGTCTGCTTCCAAAGCCCCTTTTAAATAAAATCCAACACTACTGTTGATTTATTTAACTACAGATCTAGTCACACTGGCAAGGGCACTTTTTTCACAAACTTCCTGTGACACTTCCTGGCTCCAGCCAAAAGGTTTAGTGTGAGTTAAATCAACCTTGTCAAATCCACCAAGTGACCACTAGCTTCGAATATCTACGAAATGCAAAATGCATAGTCTTTGAAAGTATTGTTCTTATAGGTTATATTGTGTTTTTTTTTTTTGTTTACATATTTCATCACTTTTAACAATAGATAATTGTAGTATAAAACCACATACACAGCTTTGTCCTTTAGTTTTCCTGCAATATTTTTAAGTGTTTTCTTTTATTGGAAGGGCTGTAATAGCCCCATATACAGTATAGGGACAAATGTGTGTCAAGATGTGTTCAGTATTGTATGATATGCTAATTGTAATGTAAAAATACCCAAATATACTGGTTCTCTTCTTTCTGATTCATAGTGTTTTAAACAGAGAGAAACATAATTATTGTAAGGTACTGTTTTCCTCCTCCTCACTTCTTCATACCTGCAAAGCAGGCTTTTTTATCAGCCTCCTTGTTGCTTAGCAAATGGTTGCTAAGCATCTCCTCTAGACATAGAACAGTACAGTGCCCAGTTGGGCTAAGCTGGACACCAAGCTGGGAGCTGCAAAGCAATGTCCTGCAGACTTTTCACTGTTAAAGGCTTGCTTATGCTCTCCACACTGCATGAATTAGCAGTTAGGCAAACATATTTTAGCGGTGAAAGGACCCAGCAGAAAGCAAGCTCTTTACTACATAGTAAAATGAAGGTTGGGATATTACAGCTTTGTAAATAGTGTTTGTGTCTGCAAATGGTATTACTGTCACGGCGCTGGCCAAAATAATCACATGTATTGCATGACCCACAGGGACAGAAGGCCTCAATCAATGCCTTGTAGGCTCTTGCCCATTATTGTCATGGAGCATTCCAGCAGAACTAAATGTTATATCGGGCATCATTTTTTACATGTTTTGCTTTCCAGATTCAAATTGATAAATATGTTTACTTTTTTCTTCTATTAATCTTTCATCCATTTTAATTTCTGCCTTATTCTAACTTAGTGCTGCTCTTGTAATTGTTTTTTTAATTAGATTTGATATTTATATGGAGAACATCAGACATTATCAAGCCATTTATTTTCAAGATAACCTCAAAGCAATATAGAAAAGTGCAATTTAAGTATATATAATTGAGATACATATAATTCTCCCCCCCCCCTCCATGATATATTGTCATATGTCCCTCGTTATTGATGCTCCACACAGCTACATTTGCAATGTATTTTTTAATACCTTCTGTAGTTGCATAAAATGAGTCACAATATATGACAACTTTGAAGTGAATAATAAAGGTGGGAATGAAATGCACATAGCTAGTGTGTCAGTAGAGTCATCCTTCCACCATTACACATAGACCTTTTTTGTGTGTCTCATCTACCTTGTCGCTCCACCCACATAATGACTTCCTACCACAGGATACCTAGAATACCTTGAAACCCCACCATTTTTATGCATGGCAGGGTTTTTCTATTTGTCCCAGGAACTTTCTATGAAGCTACATTTTTACAAGTCATTGCAAATCTCAAATATTGTGAAGCTATCCAGCATCTGACATATTTCTTCTATAATCTTACATCAGACCCCCAGCATTTCCTATACAAAGTGTTTCCCTCTGCATAGTCTTCCTTCTAATATGCTTACAGTAGCTGTGCCTGTCCTCCCCATACTCGTCAAACATTTATTCTTTCTTGCTTGGCTGTTTGTTCCTTTGACATTTTAAACACATTTCCTCTGAATTCCCACAAATTCTCCACGATGTACCTAGAGATGAAGTTCAGAAGATACCCCCTTCCTGACAAAATGTCGCTCACTAACACCACTTTGTCATTGCAGGAGGTTGTCAGGCAGTTTCTTATCTTTTTTTTTTCTTCCCTATGTTCTCATTTTGCATTCAGATGTGTGTGTGTGTGTGTGTGTGTATGCCCATATGTATATTTGTTGTTTTGCCAGTTTTACACCCTCTGCTGAATTTTCTCCTCACTGTTATCCCATACTCCTTTCCATTACATATTTTTTTCATATTCTGATGGGTGCTCATTCAGCCCCACATGTAATCATTCTTTTATCAGTACTATACTAAAATGACAGAAATTATGTTCACATGTAGCTCAGGGATGCAGCTTTGATTTCAAACATTCCTGCTGGGTACCTTTATTGGCATGCAGTGTTACATACAAAGCTGTCTAACACAGGTTGTCAAATACTTAGATATTAAACAGAATTTAAAAAAACATGTTTTTCTTGTATTCATGGCACATTTAGGGGTTTCCTTTTCTAATACCTGTGCGTTCCTCCTTTCCTCACTGGTGTCCCTCTGTTGTGACAGCTCTGCTGCCCTTCTCACTTTTGATATGTGTAATCTGTGACAAGCAGGACATTTCCTGGGGCAGATAAGCCGAGGGCAGGGCTGTGGAGTTTTTGCCCACTTATTTTTCTCCTGTTCTCTTCACTGCAGTCCTCGCTCTCTTTGTCCCTTAGATAGATCCCAAAAGTGATATAGGACCTTATGTGCAGGACCAATCCTTTCACACAGCCCCATTATCCCTCAAACTGTTTTAGGCCCTGTTGTCACCCCAGACACGAGCCTTTGCAAGATCCACACGGAGATCTGTGTTCTAGACATTTGTCTTCTCTGGTGATTTCATTCCTCTTGCTTCATTTTTCTTAACTCATTAGAGAAGGTTTTAATCCCTTTTCTTTCATGCTTTCTTTTTTCAGATTGTAAAAACATACTTTCCTCATTTAACAAAGATTTATGGCCAGTGGGTCTTGAAGATACGTTTGACGACTGCTAATTTGGTTTAATTATTAATATTGCTGCATTACTTTCCTCCATCTAGTAGCTGGAAAAAATATATAATATCTGGGTGTCGGGCTCTTACCATCAATGGCAGGAAAAAAAGGTCAACAAATTTTAATGACACTTGAAAACCAAGGAAAGGGTTAAATTCCTTCAACCAGTGACTGAAATGTTTCATCTATTTCTGTAGCTACGTATGTAGTTTTGTAGGATTTTAAAAATCTTCTGATAGTTTCCAAAGGACATATAAGAAAAAGCATCACAGCCAGAAATCCAGACTCAAACTCCACATAGATTTGCTGCAGCTGTTATAAAGGTTGGAATTCCGACAGGAAAGTGAGAAATATGAAAGGTTAAGATCCATGCAGAGCAAGAGGAAAACATGGAAACATTTGACAGCCATTGTACGAGACACAGCATTTTCCCTGGGAGATCTCAGAGCTCCCAATGTCTTGCAGATGTCCTAGTCAGTTAAAATAAAAACATGGCATTCAAAAGATGAACAAAATTCAGGTTCATTTTTTTTGCCCTTTAAGCCAAGCTGTAAATAATGTTTCTTCTCCATTGCCTAGTATATCCAAATTTTCATTCTGGTCATCTTAAAGCTTTTGTGGATGGTAGTGTTTACCCCTTCCAGTCCAGGTGAAAGCAGACAATGCAGAATGGATGGAACAGAAGAGCAGAGATGTGAGAAGAACCTGATACAGCGAACAGCCTGAGCTCGGGGGGGGGGTGGAAGGCAGAGTGAGAAAGGGAGGAGAGAATCAGGAGGAGGAGGGGAAAGAAAGTAGCTTTTATCCCAGCCGCACTGCTGTTCCTGCACAGTGTCTTAAGCTGTGAATTATTTTTAACCCTTTAAGAAGAATGGAGATGTTTTTACTTTTGACAGCTAAACTGTGTAATCTTAATACACAGTTAACACTGGCACAAATGTTCATTTTCCTGTTATCTTTCAAAAGAGAGTCAATTTTATGATACAGAAAGAAGTGTGTGTGCAAAAAAATAATAATAATAATTAGTAAATGTTTGCATCAAATAGGATATATATATATATATATATATATATATATATATCCTATTTATGTATGTATATAAAGATATATATATACTATACGCACGCATATACTTCACACAAACACATTAAAAATAAATGCATTTTAGAAATGATATCCCCTTTAATTCGCAGGTCCCAACATTTATATACTATGATTTGGATGATATTTGTGGTTACAGCAAAAGCAGGGGCTTTGCTAGGTGGCAAAAAGACCAGGGGCTACAGCCCGAAGTCCAAGGCCGGAAACGGGGGGAGGGCTGGGGTGGTGTGTTGTGTACGTGACGCAGGCCTTTTTTTTTTTTTTTTGGCTGGGCCATGACCTACCTGACCTACATACACTGTCGGTAGTGACCTACCTACACTGACCGACCTACACTGGCCTGCCTGACCTACATACACTGGCATTTACATACACTGATGGTAGTGGCCTGCCTACACTGACCTGCCTGACCCACATACACTGACATTTACATGCACTGTCTGACCTACCTCAGCTCAGCCATAGTGTGCGGTGTCACAGCAGCCAGCCAGGCAGTCAGTCAGCCCTCAGAGGAGGAGGAGGAGGAGAGGAGAGCGGCCCGCCCGAGCAGGGATGTGGCGCAGTGGCCGCTTTGTAATTCCCGCCTTCTGGAGCCTGCAGTGCCTATGATGGATGTTACACGTCCCGCGGTCCCGGAACTGCACCAGTGGGACGTCCATCATAGGTCTGGCAGGCTCCAGAAGGTGGGACCTGCTATGGCACTCAGCCACAATCAGCCACACTCGGCGGCGCTCAGGATCAGATCTAATCTTATTGATACATAGTCTGGTTGAGAAAAGACACATCCACTTCAACCCACAGAGTGTGGTCATGCTAAATGTTATGCTAAATATTTATTAAAAGTGCTTTTTCTGCCCCGTGTCACAAGAGAAAAACAGCGCTCTAAAATTATAGTGCAAATGTTCACTTTGATTTTTATCATTCTGTTGCATGAAAATCTCAGTTGAGCTATGATTTTATTACCAAGCGTTAACTGTTATGCCCCGTACACACGAGCGGACTTTTCAACATCCAAAGTCCGACGGACTGATTCCGTCAGACTATTCGATCATGTGTGGGCTGCAACGGACTTTTGATTCACCAAAGTCTGACGGACTTTAGAATATGGAACATGCTTCAAATTTTTCCGACGGAACTCCGCCGGACCAGGTCCCTTCGAAAAATTTGCTCGTGTGTATGCTATTCCGACGGACTAAAACCGACGCTAGGGCAGCTATTGGCTACTGGCTATGAACTTCCTTATTCGAATCCAGTCGTACGTCATCACGTTCGAATCCGTCGGAGTTTAGTGTGATTGTGTGTGGCCAAGTCCGCTCAGCCGAAAAGTCCGTCAGAACTCTGTCAGAACTCCGGCAGAACTCTGGCAGAACTCCTTCGGAAGTCTGTCGGACATAAGTCCTCTCGTGTGTACGGGGCTTTAGGCATCATTCACACAATTGTACTTAACTGTACACCATGGGGGGGGGGCATGTTGGCTCACAGGGGGTTGCAATGATGTCCCCTGCATCAGCATGAAGGCAGTCCCATTCATGTCAGTTGGAACACAGCAGCTATACAGACACAACCACTGCTCCCAATTGGACATCTGTGCCACATTGATCTCAGATTGGGAGCAATGGCTGTGTCCATATAGCTGCTGTGTCCAAATTTACATGAATGGGACTGCCTGCATGCACATGTTTGGGAAACACCTTTACATCCCCTGCAGGCAAACTCTGCCCTCAGGTGTATGATTAAAGCCAGACTTGGGCTTTAAATATGCATATGTGATTGAGTCTTCATAGTTGGGGATAAATAATTTGTGATGAGTTGACAACAGCTGTGGTGCACTGAAATCCCAAACGGTGGTGTCAGTCCTGTACAATTCGGTGCTGCTGGACTATAAAACACCTCCTGTTATGGAGATGGGGAGGTGGTATGCAGTGCACATGGTAGAGCTGGGCAATACTGACAACACTACTTGGGATTTCAGTACAGCAGAGGCAGCTCAAACAGGTATTTAGGTGCATACTAGATTCGGGGCAGGATCATCAATCTTTTTTTCTTTACTTACTGTAATTTTAATAAACCAATATATGGGTAAATATGTACAAATTAAAGAAATGTACTAAACATGTTTTTTTATGTGCTTAGCCTTAAAGAATTTTGACAGATTTTTTTTGTGGTTTACTCTATTTAGCCATACTTTCTGATCTGTACAAATGTATCTGCGTTTTTCTTTATTATTAGAGTATTTAGGCCAAGTTCAAACGTAATATATTGCAGCTTACTTGTCCTAAAGTGTGGTGACTGCTTTAGTTTTCTTTTGCTTCAACTAAGGTAATTTTCAGCAAGCACAGGAAATATCTGCTGGTTTTACCAGAAATGCAGTGTCCTTGTCACTTCCTATGTAAACAGGAAGAAGAAAACAAGCTCCTTGTTTTAGCAACTGTTAATTCCATCGGTCCCCATGTAATGTGCTGTAAATGAACAAAGGCAGCTATGTGTGAAATCCAGCTTGGTTGGCAACCATGGTTGTCTGCACAGAGGACCAGTGAGTGTAGCCATCTGTTTGATATTGATAGGATTGCTAGGCAAAAGGCCTGAAATAAGAAAATAAATGCATTCACCTCATCTAAGGAGTGGTAAACTGCAATATTTAAAATGTTTGAGTTTAGATACACTTTACCTTCACTTTTTGTTTTGGTTATTACTCAAGGCTGCTATATGAATTCATTGTATTTCTTGTTAATAAGCAATCAGACTGCATCAGATCAAAAATCTACCCTAAAGAATAAGATTGCCAGCAATGGCTCAGATTGTCCAGGGTTGTCCATAAACATACAGCTATATCCATGGTAATGACAGGTGCGGTAGTATCTGCGTGGTCCGTTCACTGGGTGTGGTACAAGCGTGGCACTGTATATCCTCTACTTTTTCACACAGTACAGTGAGCGCTTGGGACCATCTTACTGGGGGGAATTTCCAAGCTGGTTTATTCCTCCTTACCCTCAAATTTTAGTTCCCTTTAATACGTGTGTTGTTGCCAATGTGTTGAGCTAACATGATAAAATATATTTTATTGCAGAATAAAGCTGGCCATATGTGGATCAAAATCCAACCGGTTCAGCAGGAAACGGACGAATTTCAAATCATGAATGACTGTTCCCGTTCATGAGAAGTTGATCTATCGTTCGGCTTTTCATGAATAGGACTGTTGGAAAATCTCTGCTCAATTAACGTTGCAGCCACTGTGTGGAAGTCGTCTCATTTTTTCATTCGGCTGGCTTAGTAATGTATGGTCAACTTGACACAACACCCTTATTTACACTGTTCCTCTGGCGTGGTGCATTGCTTTGCCATATATTTCAAAAGGCAGCCTAATTCACAGGTGCTGTAGGTTCTAACAGATCTGCTGTGCAGTGTACCACAACACATATATGCATTAAAAATTTGTGCTGTGTTTTTGCAGCACATTGAAATGAACACAGGAGGGATCAATCTGTGTGCTGTAACAAACCACAATGCTTATTTGTGAAGGGGACTTTAACCTTTCCTACTTTACCACATATTGCAGTTGCTCTATATGTACACTTAAATTTCCTGTGGCCTTAGAGTATGGCCATTGGCTTCTGCTGCTGCCAGATAAATCATGACAGGTGGTGGTAGGGTTGAGCCATGCTGTGTGTGTGTCTGAGGACCCACACAGCCCGCCTTAAGATTGAACCTAAACTGGTGCTCCCGTAGCATGCAACTTGCTATTGTTGTGGGAGCCAAGAGCGCTTGCAGGAGACCCCAGAAGTGGAGGTTTGGGCCTGCTTTGTGCAAAACCATTGCGCAGGGCAGGTAAGTGTCACATGTTTGTTAAAGACTAAAAAAATATGCAGTGCTTCCTAAATCTTATTTAGATACCACTCTAATCATATGCATATCACTTATACTGTTTCAAATCCACCAATAATGAATAAATGCATATACTGTATATCATACAGAATATATATATACCACATTGAGTATAGTGAATTCTATATCCCACACTGAATCCCTTTTTATAACAAAACAAACTATATTGGTCAAAAAAATTGTGAATATATATATATATATACACACAGTATCTCTACACTTTACACTTTGCTACAATTTAAAGCAGTGAGTGTACAGCTTATATAACAGTGTAAATTTGCTGTCCCCCAAAATAACTCAACACACAGCCAATAATGTCTAAACCACTGGCAACAAAAGTGAGTACACCCCTAAGTGAAAATGTCCAAATTGGGCCCAAAGTGTCAATATTTTGTGTGGCCACCATTATTTTTCAGCACTGCCTTAACCCTTAAAACCTGTTCACCAGACCTTCACAGGTTGCTACTGGAGTCCACAACATCACGGAGCTGGTGGACGTTGGAGACCTCCACCTTCCGTTTGAGGATGCCCCACAGATGCTCAATAGGGTTTAGGTCTGGAGACATGCTTGGCCAGTCCATCACCTTTACCCTCAGCTTCTTTAGCAAAGCAGTAATCATCTTGGAGTCATTATGTTGGAATACTGCCCTGCGGCCCAGTCTCCAAAAGGAGGGGATCATGCTCTGCTCCAGTATGTAACAGTACATGTTGGCATTCATGGTTCCTTCAGTGAGCTGTAGCTCCCCAGTGCCGGCATCACTCGTGCAGCCCCAGCCAATGACACTCCCGTCACCTTGCTTGACTGTAGGCAAGAGACGCTTGTCTTTGTACTCCTCACCTGGTGGCCGCCACACACACTTGACACCATCTGAACCAAATAAGTTTATCTTGGTTTCATCAGACCACAGGACATGGTTCCAGTAATCCATGTCCTTAGTCTGCTTGTCTTCAGCAAACTGTTTGCGGGCTTTCTTGCTTTCTCTTTTGTTCACTGACGGACACAGCTCCTTTAATTCTTGACCTTAGGGTTATCACGCCATCTTCAGGAGGACAAGGCAGAACATGTAAAAACAGCAAGACTGCACAGCACTGCCCAGGGGGAGGTCCCTCTGGCTATAACCCCTCACCCTGCTTCCTGCAGCTCAGTTTTTTTTCTGCCTAGTGTATAAGGACCTGGCTCCCTGAGGGGACCAGTGGTCCTGGGAATTTTTTCATTTTTTCTGCAATCTGTGATCTACAATCAACAGCCGGGCTGGGTGACAGGCTGGATAATATAGATCCTTGTAGTCTCCCCAGCCTGGCCATCGAGCGTGAGCAGTCCCTAGCTACGCGCTGGGTCGGCCACAACATGCTCCTTCTGCTCCAGGGGCGGCCGGTGAGCTATATGCTCCATGCTCTGGGGCACAAATATGAACGGGCTACTGCTGTCCATGTGCCATGGCCAACAGCTGTCTGTTAGGGTCCGCTTTTTCTTTGCCTTTTTTCCTTCACTGTGAGGTGCTTAGGCTATTTGACATGAGGCTATTTGCTGAGGCCATGGCCATTTTCCTGTAGTCTTATGCAATGTATGTGCTGTCAGCCATTTTCTAGAAGGTTTAACGGCCATTATCAGCAGTGGTGCTACGGCACCTGATTTGGCTGAAATTCTGGTGTGCGGACCAGGCATCTAAAAAGGCACTGGCGGATTTGCCCTTCCAAGGTGAGAGGCTATTTGGAGCTTTGCTGGATGACATCATTAAAAATGCCACGCCGTAGGCAAGGGCCCTCTTTTTACACTCAGAAACTGCTTTTTCCCCCATCCGGGTCAGCTGGTTCCCAGTCCGACAATGCACGAGCGTTCCCAGTCAGACAAGGCACCTGCTGAAGGACAAAAGCGCCCCTGGTTTCACAAGCCAAAAAAGTCTGCGAGCAAAAATGTTACCGCATGAAGGTTTGGCCCCACCCGACTCTCGGGTGGGGGGTCGCCTTCGGGAGTTTGCTGCTCGGTGGACCTTCCTACTGTCCGACCAATGGGTCTGCAAACTGGTTTCATCGGGATACAAGATAGAGTTTCTTTCTTGTCCACCAAACTGATTTTTTCCCTCCAACCTACCTCTGCTTACGGCTCATCAGGAAACCCTGTTCGGGGCAGTACAGGACCTGCTGCTGCGCGCGGTGATAGTACCTGTACCGGCACTGGAAAGGATTCAGGAATTCTACTCCAATCTGTTTGTAGTCCCCAAAAAGGAAGGGGTACATCCAATCCCGGACTTGAAGGCCCTCAACAGCTTTGTGAAAGTGCTAAGGTTCAGGATGGAATCTGTTCACTTCGTGGTCGCTGCACTCCATCAGGGGGACTTCCTGGTGTCCTTGGATATCAAGGACACATACTTACATGTACCCATATGCCTCAAGCATCATAGGTTTCTTCAATTTGTAGTCGGGGAAGAACACTACCAGTTTGTGGCTCTCCCTTTTGGCCTGGCGTCAGCACTCCTCTTTACCAAAGTGTTATCTCCAATTCTGATGCTGTTAAGGCAATGTGGGATCGCTATTGTGGGTTACCTAGACCTCCTTCTGAGAGCAGCTTCCGCTTCAGCATTAAGGGAGGATGTAGCGATCACCATACAGACTCTCTGGGAGTTTGGTTGGGGGCTGAACCTAAAGAAGTTGGTGTTAGTGCCGACTCAATGCCTGAAGTACCTGGGCTTACTTTTGGACTCCTCGGAAGCAAGAATTTTTCTCCCTTCAGACAAGCTACATACTCTTCAAGCAGTAGTGAAGTTGTTGGTGAAAGGTGGTCGTCGCTGAGCTTCCGCACGCGAGTTCTGGGCCTCATGGTAGCCACTTTCGAAACTGTACCATGCGATCAATTTCACACTTGAGTCCTGCAAAAGGATATTTTAATAAAATGGAACAAATCTCTGTTATCCCTGGATTGTCAAATTCGGGTGAGCCAGCTAGTCAGGGATTCCCTTCTCTGGTGGCTGAGGTCTGGGAGATCGTCCCTTCCTCTTCATTGGACAGTGATCACAACGGATGCCAGCCTGACCGGTTGAGGGGGGAGTTTTGGGCATACAGTCAGTCCAGGGCCTCTAGTCGCAGGAAGAATTCCAACTGCCGATCAATGTGCTCAAGCTTCGGGCAATCAGGCGGTGCCTCTCCACATGGTCAAGGAGGCTACAGGGGCATCCGGTCAGGATCCAGTCGGACAATGCCACGGTGGTGGCATATGTCAACCATCAAGGAGGAAAAAGGAGTTTGGCTGCAGCACGGGAGGTCGCTCACATCCTCCAGTGGGAAGAGCGGCACGTGCCGGCCCTGTTGGTTATATACATTCCAGGCGTAGAAAATTGGCAGGCGGACTACCTAAGTCGTCAGATGCTGGACCCAGGGGAATGGTCATTGCATTTGGATATATTCCGGCTCCTTTGCCTAAAGTGGGGCACACCAGATGTGCCTCTTGTCTCAATCGGAAGGTGCAGAGGTTTGTGTCCAGGACAAGCGACCCCTGGGCAGACGCATTGGTGGCTCCATGGGGGCATTATCAGCTGAGCTGCGCAAAGTGGAGGCCGAGGGGATTCCAGTGATTCTGATTGCCCCAGATTGGTCTCTACGTCCTTGGTACGCCAACCTAGTACAACTGGTGGTGGATGTTCCTTGGTGGCTGCCGATGTGAGAGGACCTTCTATCGTGAGGTCCGATACTTCATCCTGCTTTACCGTCGCTGGTTTTAAAGGCATGGCTGTTGAAAAACATGTACTAAGGGACCGAGGTCTGTCAGACTTGGTAATTTCCACTATATTGAGGGCACGGAAGTCGTCTTCTTGAAAGATTTTCCGTTGTACGTGGAAGGCTTACATCTCCATATGCGAGGAGATGGGGTGGCGTCCGTACACATATTCAGTTTCCAGGATCCTGCTCTTTTTGCAGCGAGGAGTGGATTAGAAAGTTGTCTTAAGCACCATCAAGGGGCAGATATCAGCCTTGGCTGTCTTTTTCCAACGTCCCTTGGCAACTCACTCATTGGTGAGTACTTTTGTGCAAGGTGTTCGATGCATAAGCCCTCCGTTCGACCACCACTACCTCCGTGGGATCTGAATCTGGTGCTATCGGCACTTCATAAACCGCTGTTTGAAAACATTAGGGAGAGTCCCTTGTTAACTCTTTCTCAGAAAGTAGTCTTTCTAGTGGCTATTACCTCTGCCAGGAGGGTTTCTGAGTTGGCGGCCTTGTCATGCACGTCTCCCTACCTGGTCATCCACAAGGATAAGGCGGTGCTGCGTCCACAGCCCTCTTTCCTTCCAAAGGTGGTTTCAGCATTTCATCTAAATGAGGACATTGTGTTACCATCCCTATGTCCTAAGCTGACACACCCAAAAGAAGTTGCCTTACATTCCCTGGATGTGGTCTGGGCTCTACGGATGTATCTGTTTGCTACAGCTCCCTTCCTGAAGTCAGACTCTGTTTGTCTCGTGGCTGGTCCGAAAAAAGGTCTGGTGGTCTTGTCGACCACCATTTCTCGGTGGATCAGACAGATTGTGATTCAGGCCTATGCCTTAAAGGGTGGGTTTCCCCTTTTCCTGTCACGGCTCAATCCACCTGGGCAATTGGAACCTCCTGGGCTTTCCGACATCAAGCGTCTGTCTCCCAGGTGTGTAAGGTGGCGAATTGGTCGTCCGTTTACGCTTTCACTAAATTCTACAAAATTTACGTAAGCGTATCTTCGAATACTTGCTTTGGCCGCAAGGTTTTACAGGCGGCTGCTTAAGGTTGCAATTTACACTTTCAGTCACAAGTTTTGTTGTGAATGCATCTTTTGATGCATAAGTTGGCTGCAGGTTTTGATGGCAGCCGTTTAAGATGGCAACTCCTCTGTTGAGGTGTTCCTTTTGTTGTGGGTGAAGTTATGTTTTGCTGTTTCCACCCCTCATTTTTTGACACTGCTTGGGGACGTCCCTAAGGTCAAGAATTAAAGGAGCTGTGTCTATCAATGAACGAAGGAGAAAATTGGATTTTTGTACTCACCGTAAAATCCTTTTCTCTGAAGTTCATTGATGGACATAGCACCCACCCTTTCTATTTACGTTTGTACTGCTTTTTGACTAACTGAGCTGCAAGAAGCAGGGTGAGGGGTTATAGCCAGAGGGACTGCCCCCTGGGCGGAGCTGTGCAGTCTTGCTGTTTTTACATGTTCTGCCTAGTCCTCTCCTGAAGGTGGCGTAATAACCCTAAGGTCAAGAATTAAAGGAGCTGTGTCCACCAATGAACTTCAGAGAAAAGGATTTTACGTTGGGTACAAAAATCAAATTTTTTCATCCTTTTGACCTGTGTGCACTTCCCTACATACTACTGACCCCTGTAAACTTCTATACATACTACTGACCTCTGTACACTGTACAAAGTTACAGGAAGGAGTGATGAGAACAACATTGTTTCCCTCTATCTTTCACTGTACTCAACAGCCCTCTTTAATTGATCCCTGGATTAACGACCATTTCTACCCATCAGTCATAGAAAGGTAGGCTTTCAACACACACACTCTAATGACCCCCCTGCACTGCACCTTCCTGACCCCCTCTGCATCATGTCTTCCTGACCCCACTGCACCCTTCTGAACCCTCCCCTGCATCACACCCTCCTGACCCCCCTGAGCCCTGTCTTCCTGACCCCCCCTGCACCATACCTTCCTGATCCCCCGTACTGCACCTTCCTGACCCCCTGCACTGCACCCTCCTGGCCTTCTTGACCCTCTACTATGCCTTCCTGATCCCCCTGCCCCACACCCTGATGAGCTCCCTGCACCATACTGTCCTGAGCCCCCTGCACCATGTCTTCCTGACCTTCCTCGCACCATGTCTTCCTGACCTTCCTTGAACTGCACCCGCCTGACCCCACTGCACCGTGTATTCCTGACACCCCTGCATCACATCCCCCTGTGCCATGTCTTCCTGACTCCCCTTGCACCACACCCTCCTGACCCCCCTGCACCACACCCTCCTGACCCCCCTGCACCACACCCTCCTGACACCCCCCCCCCCCCGCACCACACCCTCCTGAGCCCCCTCCCCACACCACACCCTCCCGACCCCCCCGTACCACACCCTCCCGACCCCCCCGCACCACACCCTCCTGACCCCCCAGCACCACACCCTCCTGTCCCCCCCGCACCACACCCTCCTGTCCCCCCTGCACCACATTGTCCTGACCCCCTGCACCATGTCTTCTTGACCCCCCTGCACGGTGTCTTCTTGCCCCCCCTGCACTGCACCCTCCTAAACCCCCGTGCAATGTCTTCCTGACCACCTGCACCTTCCTGGCCCCCCTGCACCATACCCTCCTGACCCCCCGGCATGGCACCTTCCTGACCCCCCTGTACCACGTCTTCCTGACCCCTCCTGCACTGCATCCTCCTAACCCCTGCAAAACCCCCGCGCCATGTCTTCCTGACCCCGGCACAATTCTCTCCTGACCCCCCTGCACCATTCTCTCCTGGCCCCCCTGCACCATACCCTCCTGACTTCCCTGCACTGCACCTTCCTGGACCCCCTGCACCATGCCCTCCTGGACCCCCTGCACCACACCCTCCTGGCCCCTCTGCACCACACCCTCCTGGCCTTTTTGGCACTCCTGACCCACCTGCACCACACCATCCTAACCTCCCCTGCACCGCACCCTCCTAACCTCCCCTGCACTGCCCCCCTCCTAACCTCCCCTGCACCATATTTTCCTGATCCCCCCTGCACCATATCGTCCTGACCCCCCTGCACCATATCGTCCTGACCCCCCCTGCACCATATCGTCCTGACCCCCCCTGCACCATATCGTCCTGACCCCCCCTGCACCATATCGTCCTGACCCCCCCTGCACCATATCGTCCTGACCCCCCATGCACCATATCGTCCTGACCCCCCATGCACCATATCGTCCTGACCCCCCATGCACCATATCGTCCTGACCCCCCTGCACCATATCGTCCTGACCCCCCATGCACCATATTGTCCTGACCCCCCATGCACCATATCGTCCTGACCCCCCATGCACCATATCGTCCTGACCCCCCTGCACCATATCGTCCTGACCCCCCTGCACCATATTGTCCTGACCCCCCTGCAAGATATTGTCCTGACCCCCCTTCACCATATTGTCCTGACCCCCCTGCACCTTACTGCCTTGACCCCCCTGCACCATATCTTCCTGAACTCCCCTGTGCCACACCCACCTTAACCCTGCACCCCACCGACCTGAACCTCTACACCACACTCTCCTGACCCCCCCCCCCCTGCACCATGCCTTTGCACCCTGTCTTCCTGACGCCCCCCCCTCCCCGCACTGCACCCTTTTGATCCCCCTGCACTGCACCCTTTTGATCCCCCTGCACTGCACCCTTTTGATCCCCCTGCACTGCACCCTTTTGATCCCCCCTGCACTGCACCCTTTTGATCCCCCCTGCACTGCACCCTTTTGATCCCCCCTGCACTGCACCCTTTTGATCCCCCCTGCACTGCACCCTTTTGATCCCCCTGCACTGCACCCTTTTGATCCCCCTGCACTGCACCCTTTTGATCCCCCTGCACTGCACCCTTTTGATCCCCCTGCACTGCACCCTTTTGATCCCCCTGCACTGCACCCTTTTGATCCCCCTGCACTGCACCCTTTTGATCCCCCTGCACTGCACCCTTTTGATCCCCCTGCACTGCACCCTTTTGATCCCCCTGCACTGCACCCTTTTGATCCCCCTGCACTGCACCCTTCTGATCCCCCTGCACTGCACCCTTCTGATCCCCCTGCACTGCACCCTTCTGATCCCCCTGCACTGCACCCTTCTGATCCCCCTGCACTGCACCCTTTTCACCCCCCTGCACTGCACACTTCTGACTCCCCCTGCACTGCACACTTCTGACTCCCCCTGCACTGCACCCTCCTGACCCCCCCTGCACCATATCTTCCCTACCCCCCTTCACCGCACCCTCCTGACTCCCCTGCACCATGTCTTCCTGGCCTCCCTGCACCACACCCTCCTAAACCCCCGTGCAATGTCTTCCTGACCACCTGCACCTTCCTGGCCCCCCTGCACCATACCCTCCTGACCCCCCGGCATGGCACCTTCCTGACCCCCTGTACCACGTCTTCCTGACCCCTCCTGCACTGCACCCTCCTAACCCCTGCAAAACCCCCGCGCCATGTCTTCCTGACCCCCTGCACCATTCTCTCCTGACCCCCTGCACCATTCTCTCCTGACCCCCCTGCACCATTCTCTCCTGGCCCCCCTGCACCATACCCTCCTGACTCCCCTGCACTGCACCTTCCTGAACCCCCTGCACCATGCCCTCCTGGACCCCCTGCACCACACCCTCCTGGCCCCTCTGCACCACACCCTCCTAGCCTTTTTGGCACTCCTGACCCACCTGCACCGCACCCTCCTAACCTCCCCTGCACCGCACCCTCCTAACCTCCCCTGCACTGCCCCCCTCCTAACCTCCCCTGCACCATATTGTCCTGACCCCCCCTGCACCATATTGTCCTGACCCCCCCTGCACCATATTGTCCTGACCCCCCCTGCACCATATCGTCCTGACCCCCCCTGCACCATATCGTCCTGACCCCCCCTGCACCATATCGTCCTGACCCCCCCTGCACCATATCGTCCTGACCCCCCCTGCACCATATCGTCCTGACCCCCCCTGCACCATATCGTCCTGACCCCCCCTGCACCATATCGTCCTGACCCCCCCTGCACCATATCGTCCTGACCCCCCCTGCACCATATCGTCCTGACCCCCCCTGCACCATATCGTCCTGACCCCCCATGCACCATATCGTCCTGACCCCCCATGCACCATATCGTCCTGACCCCCCATGCACCATATCGTCCTGACCCCCCATGCACCATATCGTCCTGACCCCCCATGCACCATATCGTCCTGACCCCCCATGCACCATATCGTCCTGACCCCCCATGCACCATATCGTCCTGACCCCCCTGCACCATATTGTCCTGACCCCCCCTGCACCATATTATCCTGACCCCCCTGCACCATATTATCCTGACCCCCCTGCACCATATTTTCCTGACCCCCCTGCAAGATATTGTCCTGTGCCCCCTTCACCATTTTGTCCTTACCCCCCTGCACCTTACTGTCTTGACCCCCCTGCACCATATCTTCCTGAACTCCCCTGTGCCACACCCACCTTAACCCTGCACCCCACCGACCTGAACCTCTACACCACACTCTCCTGACCCCCCCCCCTGCACCATGCCTTTGCACCCTGTCTTCCTGACCCCCCTGCACCATGTCTTCCTGACACCCCCCCCCCCCCCCCCCGCACTGCACCCTTTTGATCCCCCTGCACTGCACCCTTTTGATCCCCCTGCACTGCACCCTTTTGATCCCCCTGCACTGCACCCTTTTGATCCCCCTGCACTGCACCCTTTTGATCCCCCTGTACTGCACCCTTTTGATCCCCCTGTACTGCACCCTTTTGATCCCCCTGTACTGCACCCTTCTGATCCCCCTGTACTGCACCCTTCTGATCCCCCTGTACTGCACCCTTCTGATCCCCCTGTACTGCACCCTTCTGATCCCCCTGTACTGCACCCTTCTGATCCCCCTGCACTGCACCCTTCTGATCCCCCTGCACTGCACCCTTCTGATCCCCCTGCACTGCACCCTTTTCACCCCCCCTGCACTGCACACTTCTGACTCCCCCTGCACTGCACCCTCCTGACCCCCCTGCACCATATCTTCCCTACCCCCCTTCACTGCACCCTCCTGACTCCCCTGCATCATGTCTTCCTGGCCTCCCTGCACCACACCCTCCTGACCTCCCTTGCACCATACCGTCCTGAGGCCCCTGTGCCATGTCTTCCTGACCACCCCTGTACCGTCCGCTCCTGACCCTCCTGTACCATGCCTTCCTGACCCCCTTGTCTTTTGCACCTTTGTTTTACTGAACCATATACACTACTTTTCATACGGCTGGCCTCTGTACACTGCCCTACATACTGCTGACCTCTGCACACTGCTCTACATACTACTGACCTCTGTACACTGTCCTACATACTACTTACACTGGTCAGAAATAAGAGCAGACAGCCAGGCCTGAAACTAGTTGAGCAAATCAGCCTGTGTTGCTAGATGTTCTGCTTTTATGATGAATTCCAGCATCAAACGTGTAGGGGTAAACAATTAATCCCCAGACATGAAAATTTTTGAGTGAAAGTAAATACAGAGTTTCTTATTAAAGAAACATTTTAAGGTAGACTGAGTTTATATTTTTACAGTAGCATTAGTTTTATTAGATCTTACTGAGTTTTCTTTATGTCCTCTTTATTTTTAATTAGGGGTTGCTAGTTAATTTCGTTTTTTGTTATTTTTCTTAAGTGCCGCACCCGGCGCTGATCTTTGATCACTTCTATGTTGTCTAGGTAGATCTCCACCTCTCAAAGGTTGCCTACGTCAGCAGTAGATGAACCTGGTAAAATGGCTGAAGGTCTTCTCTGCAAAGTCTTTGTTGTTATGAAGGACGCAAACACAAAGCGGCTGATACATTCAAGTTTGTGTAAGGAGCTTTGGGGCAAAACTGGAGCAGTTCCCTGCAGCAACTATATTCTTTGTCCTGGTTTAAAGCAATAATAAACCCAAAAGCTAACATTTATTTTATTGCAGCTTACCAATTCGTAGATGTGATGGCTACATTAGTTTTCATTTTTAGGCTTTCTTTCTTCTATTTTTATCTGGTGATCCAGCCAAGTCAAGGGTGAGACAAACCATTTACCACTGGCAGGGGGCATACAGATTTTGTTTATTTAATGGAAAACCTTTATCCCTAAAGGAAAAAACTGTTTGCTGTAACTGCTTATAAAGTGTTAGCTAGAGTTTGGCTTAAATGGGTTAGTGTATTTACATCTGCTAGTCCATCTGACACTCCCCCCGACTGACAATGCTGTTATGCAAATATATCCTTTGTGTTCTTTCATCCAAAGTGAGGACATTCTAATACAGGATATTCACCCACACACCCTCTGGACGAGATATTATAAGGCTTTTCCAAGCCACTTCATTGTGTCTTGTCATTTGTTTTAAAAAGAGTATTTTTTTTTTCCACCCATCATACTTGGGGGGGATGCAGCATCGGTTCGATTCTACTTCTGTCCCCCGGCGCCTCTACACTGAGAACCGAGCGATCGAGCACTGCCGATGGCTCGGTTCTCACAGCTCCCCGAGCAGAGAGCTGCACACTGTCAATCAGCAGCTCTCCGCTCTGCCCCCCCCCCCCCACGCTCACTGGAACACTGAGCTGTGGAGTGCCGGGGAACAGCCGTCTCAGGCTCTCAGCAGCTCACTGGGAGGCTGAGATGGGTCTCAGTCCAGGCCTCAATGACACAGTGCCTGGACTGATATCGGTGACATCAGCAGAGAGCAGACTTCAGTCCGCTCTCTGCTGAAAATGGGTCACAGGAGTACAAAACCAATTTCACTCTTGTGACCAGTAGGAGAAGCCCAGCCAAACAAGCTTAGGCTGGACTTCTTCTTTAAGGTACTAGTGCAAATATTTTAATTTGAAATGCATTACATGGTTAGGGTGGTGTTTTAGGGACTATAACCGCTTTGATTCAGAAAAACTCTTGCATGCTGGGCCCGTTCATGCCTGCATGTGTGGGTTACCTTGCATGTTGCATGCGCATGCACCAGTGTAAATCTAGCACTAAAGTATAATAAGCATTTTTAAATTAACAGAATAATTTAGTCTAGAATGTTTTATGTAGTTACATAGTTGGTGAGGTTGAATGAAGGCACCAGTCCATCCTCTTCAACCTGTGTGGGTGTGTGCATGTCAATACCAATTCCCATATCCCTTGCATATTGCTTTTGTTAAGATGCTCATCTAAGAGTTTTTTTTAACTATCGACACTTCCTACTGACACCACTGATTGTGGAAGGGAGTTACATTTCCTTACCACTCTGACAGTAAGGATTTGTTTCCACTAGTTCGACTTGTCATGCAACTTTGGACACATAAAGTTGCATGCCAAGTCACAGCCCATTGATTTCAATCACACCCGTTCCCATCAATGCGACTTTAAAAATCAGCAACATAGAAAAGGTTCCTGCACTACTTTGATCCAGAGAGTGTAAAGTTGGATCAAAGCTGCACTCAAAAATTGCATCCTAAATTGCGCGCAACTTTGGTGTTGGAATAGTGGAAATAACTTGCTACACAGCTAAACCATTTCAGCCCCGGACCATTAGGCTGGTCAAAGACCAGAGGACTTTTTACAATTTGGCAATGCACTGCTTTAACTGGTAATTGCACGGTCATGCAATGTTGTACCCAAACTAAATTTGCATCCTTTTTTTCCCACAAATAGAGCTTTCTTCTGTCCTGGCTTTATATGCGCAAAATTTAGAAGCTTATGTCACACATCACTCATTCTTCTAACCGCTTGAAGACAAAGCCCTTTCTGACACTTTTTGTTTACATGAAAATATATTTTTTTCTGCAAGAAAATTACTTTGAATCCCCAAACATTATATATTTTTTTTAAAGCAAAGGCTCTACAGATTAAAATGGTGAATGTTTCATTTTTTTCCCACACAGTATTTGCACAGTGATTTTTCAAACGCATTTTTTTTTAAAAAAAAACACACTTTTTTAAATTTTAATGCACTAAAACACACTATATTGCCCAAATGTTTGATGAAATAAAAATGATGATCTTAGGCCAAGTACATGGATGCCAAACACAACATGCTTTAAAATTGTGGACAACCGTGCATCTGTGACAAACTACATACATTTTTAAAAGCCTTTACAGGTTACCACTTTAGTTTTACAGAGGAATTCTGCTGCTAAAATTACTGCCCTCGATCTGACCTTCATGGTGATACCTCACATGTATGGTGCAATTGGTGTTTACATATGACGCCAGACCGATGCTTGCATTCGCCTTTGAGTGAGAGCAGGGGGGGGGGGGGGGGCAAGGGTGTTTTTTTGTTGTTGTTTTTTTATTTATTTTTATCTTATATTTAAACAGTTCCTTTCATTTATTTTTATTTTTTTATTATCTCAGGGAATGCAAATATCCCCAATGATAGCAATAGGTAGTGACAGGTACTCTTTTTTTGAAAAAATTGGGGTCTATTAGACTCTAGATCTGACAACACCAAGATCGGTGTGATAAAATGCTTTCCCAATTTCCCAATGGCGCTGTTTACATCCGGCGAAATCTAAGTCATGAAATGTTTGTAGCTTCTGGTTTCTTAGGCCATAGAGATGATTGGAGCTTTTCTGGTCTCTGATCAGCTCTATGGTCAGCTGGCGGAACCACCGGCTGCATTCTCAGGTTCCCTGTTGGGATAGGAGAGCCAGAGAAAACCATGGAAGATGGGGGGGGGGACATTACCTCCCACTGCTTGTAAAAGTAGTCTAGAGGATAATTAGCCGCTAGGATTGCTTTTACATGAAAGCTGACCGTTGGCTGAAAAGAATGATACGCAGATGATACCTAAACCCACAGGCATCATTCTGGTATAACCACTCAAAGTCCAGCAACATACCAGTACATTGCTGCTCCTTGTTGGGTGTATATTGTAATCTTTTTTTTCATGCAGCCTGTGGGCTGAATGAAAAAAAGAGATTGCTCGGTGGGTATGCCCACCATTAGAATACCTCCCTTCATCCACCCACTTCTAATGATGGGCATGCATGCACCATTTATATATGCTGAAGAATGGGGGCATCTGCCCCAAAAGGTAGAAGCAAATCTCTCCTCCTCCTCCTCTGCTGCCCCCATGCTTTGGCATATATGCTTTTTTTTTAACTGTGGTGGGGAAATCACCTCCTACAGCGCTGGAGTCACGGCTTTATGTATCGTGGGAGCAAACGCCATTGCTGTCAAGATAAATATGCGCTGCAAATGATGATTAACAAAAAAAACAATGTAACATTACAGTATAACAGTAAGAGTTACCATACCTGCAAAACAAATACAAAAAAAATTGTAAAATATAAAACATTTTTTAACAAAATCTGTGCCTAAAATATATATATGCCGAAGCATAGGGCATCCTCCTGCAAAAGTTAGGAGCAAATCGCTCCTCCACCCCTGCTGCCCCCATGCTTCGGTATATATGCTCTTTTTTTTAACTGTGGTGGTGAAATCACCTCCTACAGCGCTGGAGAGACGGCTTTATCTATCGTGGGAGCAAACGCTGTTGCTGTCAAGATAAATAAATCCGTG